>NC_092343.1:205167500-205467500 GCF_046630445.1 Rutidosis leptorrhynchoides | reverse complement strand
CAAGTATTACCAGTGGCTGCAATGTATCACTCAATTTAAGGACTACAAGGGTGAGAAGGTAAAGTACATTTGGGCTTCTTTGAGAGATGGTCCAATTACTGAAATTCATCCTGAAACTGGTTTACCATTACCAGTCTATGAGTTTTTCAGAGAGAGACGTGAGCATGCTCATGGTGATATTGAGGCCAATAACATCATGCAGTCCATCCCATATGATTTGTTTGAATATGTAGATAGCATTACTTCTGCTAAGGACATTTGAGATGAGATCAAAAGACAATAAGAAGGTTATGACATGACTGATGTCACCAAGTTGAATAAGGCACTGGGCTTTATGAAGATTTCAAGCAGGAATCTGAAGAACTACTCAAGGATGCCTACAGATATTTCAATGGTGTTCTGAATGAGTTGAAAAAGTGTAGGATCACTAAGGTGCATGCTAAGATCAACATGAAGTTTCTTAAAAAGATCAATTCTAATTGGCTTCCTTATGGAACCATCATTCAATCTACTAAGGAGATTGACAAATCAAATATTCATGAGCTAGTTGGTGTCTTGATGCATTATCAGCCAGCCGTGTCTAAACTTCAAGCTGAAAGGAAAAGTCTACTCCGAGTGATCCACTTGCTTTCATTGCTAAGAAGAAGAGTAGATCTTTCACTACTTCCAAAAGCTTATCAAAGAAAGTGCTTGCTGAAGAATCAACTAATTCTGAAGGACTCAGTCTTTCGAATGTTGATGATTAACACCTTAAACTAGTCAAGATGGCTGTCATGTTCACCAAAGTCTTGAATAAGTACAAGTTCAAAGGCAAATCATGCAATCAACGCAAATATTTTTCTTCCTCATCTCACTACAAGAAACATGAATTCTTAAAACCTCAACCTCAGCATTCTGAAGATTCCAAGAAGGAAGGTTCACTGTCTTATAATTGTGGCAAAGTTGTTCATTACTCCCGTGAGTGCAAAACTCTAAAGAAGAAAATTTTGATGTCTAAGGTTATGAAGACTGGAGGAGAGCTGGAACCAGTTGATGATACTTGGTTCAATTGGACTGATAATTCAAAATCTGAAGAGGAACATGCTAATATCTGCAAGGTGACCAAGCTTATTAAAGTCAAGGAAGCAAAGGAGAACTCTGACTCAACATCTGATGATGATAATGACGTACAATTCACTGAAATCCCAACTGATTTTGTGAACATGTAAAATACATTGATGAAGAATTTAGTCTCAATCATTAAAGAAGTAAAAGATTTGAAAACTGAAAACAAAACTTTAAAAGAGATGATCAAACTAAATGAGACTAAATCTTCTTCATCATCATCATAAACGGAAGTAAATCGATTACGAACCTAACTCAGTGCTTTGGATACTCAGTTGGAAGAACTTAAGAAAACAATTCTTCCGATCAAAATTGAAAGGAAGAATTATCGATTGAAATCTGAACGTCTTGCTGATAAACTTCAATTCCTAGAGAAGGATTTTTTTGATTTAAAAGAACAACACAAACCCACGATTTCCAAATTAAATAAGAAGATCATTCAATTGGAAGACACCTTAAATAAAAAGAAATCAGAAATCACACTATTTAATAAAGATGTTCTTCAAATGAAAGCTCAACTTGCAAAATATGAAGATAAACTTTACTAAACTGAGCAATCAAAAGCTATAATCGAAATGAATATTTCAAAGAAAACAATCTTTATGAATGGACCGAAAAAAGTTCATGGTGATAAGTGAGGGGTTGGTTATGAAGATCCCAAGACGTTGGATGGTGCAAAGAAATCCCTTCCGTGTTTGTATCACAGTGATTTTATTCATATTGGTTTACCTAAGTATTTTTTACATGCTTCTGATGCTGATATTGATTATATAATTGCTACACGTACATCTAAGAAATATTATCAAATTAGCTTGATGTATGAAAAGATTAATGCTAAAATGGGTAAACAAAATCCTGATTTCATGAAGGACTTAGTTGAACTAAAACAGAACATGCAGGATGCTGACTATGTGCCTAAACGTAGATTAGTTTACATTCTCACACTCATGTTAGAGAAATACATTTTGATGCTTGAGAATGAAGTGTTTGGCAAACCTTCTAGCATTATTGTAGAAGAAGTGTTTGAACAACCTGCTATTGAATCCAAACCAAGTCTACCGACCATTACTGCATGTCCTGCACCACAATTTCACATCATGAAGACCTAGCATATGAACTAAATGACTTAACCAACAAGTAAGTAAATAAACCAGACAACATGAAAAAGAAGTTAAAACTTTCTAAGTCAAAATCACTAGGTCACTCGACTTTAGATCAAAAGGTAGAACCTACGGTAAAACCTAAGGTAGAACCTAAGGTAGAACCTTGTGACAAAACGGACACAAAGCCTAAGGAAAAGAGCTTAAAACATCTAGTTGACCAACGTGAGAAAGATAACATTGAATTTCAACTTAGATGTAAGTCTCTTAAACAAATGCTTAACATGTGTGATAAATTACCTCCACTTCCCAAAATAGAATCGTCTTATGCTTTTAGAGATGGTGAAGTCTTAGTTTCTATGGAAGTCTTATGCCTTGAGATTAAGAGCTTAAAGAGCAAGTTAGATATACTTAGATAGGCTAACACACATAAGCATGCTTCTCCAACTGTAGACAAAAAGCAAATAGATCGTAAGAATGTGAAACCTGATTCTAAACATGTTTCTACATATCTTGATGGGATTCGAAAGAAGGTTAAGGGTACAAATAAAATGATTCAAAACCCATATCTATTCTTATATGAACTCTATATGGTTAACCATACCCAAATGTGCTAGTCATTAAATGAATAGCACCAACAACCCGTGTATATGGCCAACAAAAGCGCCTCCCGGATGGCACTACCATATACACCCGAATGTGGACAACAAAAAGTGAAACCGAACGGTGACACTTACCACATCCTCACAAGTGGCCAATAAAGAGTGGACTTCTAATTAGTCACGCTCACCACTTTCCCCAAACACGATGCCCCCAATAAAGAGCGTGTCATTAAAGACTTCACTCACCACTTCCTCCAAACGCAATGTGACCAACAAACAGCGAGTCTTAAAAGACTTCACTCACCACTTCCTCCAAACGCAATGTGACCAACAAAGAGCGAGGCTTAAAGACCCTAATTACCCCAAATCACTAATGGCTAGTGATTTTGGCTCAAACTCACCAAAACATAACTTATGGTCAAGGGCTAGAAGCACCTCATGACCCATTTCAACCAAAAGACTCATTTTGACCCAAATCGGTTTTACACCCAAATCATACTTCTAAGCATACCCAAATGGGTTTCAATCACCAACATAATCACTAATACTAGTGATTATGCCCAAATTGCAAGCCCTAACATAGACACAACATTTTCCAACCCCAAACCCACCAATACGGGTCAAAAACACCCACAACTAGCTTCAAACACCCATTTGTGAGCTAGATGGGTTTTCTCAAGAACATGCAAGTTCAAACCATCACATAAAATTGAATGAAAATCGAAGTTAGGACTTACCACTACTATCACAACTGTAACGACTCGACCTTTTCGACTTATATATTTGTGCTCTATACTTTCACGAATCTGCGTTTATGTGCGTACTAAGCTAGTTTATGCTCTGGGATCTTTATTCATGATTAATTACTTTCGTTGATACCTTACAACGTGCTATTAAGTGTTTAATCACTTAACTTGATCCTCGAATGCTTTTACGACCGTTAGTGTCCTTGACGTATAGAACGAACTATGTTTTGGTACACGTTTAACTTTTATCGTAATTAGAATATTATGACTACCTAATACTAATTGTTATTTCCTAATAACAATTACTTGGGTATTTGGTTGCTTAATTACACTTAGTAATTTACTTATGCTCACTAGTTAGTCTTGTTTGACTTTCTACCTTGTTGGACTTTAGCCCACCCTACTCTAGCTAATGGACCATTTAATTAGCCCAATTTTAATAAGTTTATGATTCATATAAATGCAAGACAAAAACCTATTTATAAGAGCCAACATACTAGCATTTTTGTTCATCATAATCACAAATGTTGCATGGGATCCTAACAATAAGCAACACCTTTAGACCACCACTAACTAAAAAGCAAAAAGTTGTCCCCTTGTCCCCCATCTAAGGCCTACAGTTTTAGGGAACCCACCACCACCTCCACCACTATAAATACAAGCCTTATTTCACCCATTTCACACTTGATCTCATTCACATTTTACACACACTTACTCTCTAATTCTCTCTCTAGTCTTTCTCACTCTAAAAAGTGTAAGTTTCAAATTTTCTTCTTCTTCTTCTTCTTCTTCTTCTTCTTCTTCTTCTTCTTCTTCTTCTTCTTCTTCTTCTTCTTCTTCTTCTTCTTCTTCTTCTTCTTCTTCTTCTTCTTCTTCTTCTTCTTCTTCTTCTTCTTCTTCTTCTTCTTCTTCTTCTTCTTCTTCTTCTTCTCTTCTCATTTTCGGCATCATCATCATCATCACTAAAGGATCAAGCTTTTTAGCTTCTTGATCTTGTTATATCTTGAAGATTCAAACTTTGATTTGAATCCTTCAAGAACATGAAAGATTCAAGCTTTCTAGCTTTGAATCTTCATTATTTTGTTGGATCTAAGTTTTCTAGCTTATGATCCCTTTATTTTGTTAAAAAGATCAAAACTTGTGTTTATGATCTTCATGTAACTTGAAGATCTAGCCTTTTGCTTTAAGGATCTTCAAGAACATTAAAGATCCAAGCTTTCTAGTTTAGGGTTTCACTATTTTGTTAAAGATCTTAGCTTTTTAGCTTATGGTCTCATTACTTTCACTAGATCTTAGCTTTCTAGCTTATGGTCTCATTAATCTTGTAAAGATCCAAGCTTTCTAGCTTAGGATTTCTTAATACATGAGATCTAAGTTATCATTGTAGATCTCACTTACTTGGAACCTTTTTGTGATTATTGTGATGATAAAGATGAATTCTTCATCATCTCATATGATGAAGATGCATAAACTTGTGTCAAAAGGACAAAGGTTGAAGCTTTATTGTGTTTATGCAATAAAGAGACAACCTTGATGTTCAAAACTTGTAGAATGTTAGCTTTTACTCTTAGTTGTATGTTGATGGTTGAAACTTGGTCAAAGTGATGCTAAAACATCAAAGAGTTGTACACTTGAAGCTTACACGCATCAAGGATGAGAACCGTGATGAGCATCAAGCACCAAGGAACCCACTAAAGCTCTTGTTTGCTGTTTTTCAGGGTCTGATCTGACTCCTAGGACTTCTGGAAAATTGATTTTCAGTTATTTGATTTTGAGTAGATGACTTTTCGTTTAAGACTCACGTAAATCCGATATACGGTTTAGGATTTATAGCCTTTCGAAAATCACTACACCCTTGTAACGACGTGCTGAAAATTCTGACCTACTCGCGCTTGAACCGTCGCCACGGTCAAAAACCATCGTGTTAGGATCTGAAAATTGGACAGCTGTTATAGGACTCACATACGGAGCCTTGTCCACTGACCATGCGTCTTTTTGGTTTATATATAGGTCGTAGCAGCTGTCCGAAGTCAGCCTTTTGTTTCGATCTCTATTCTTGTTGAAAACTTACTTTATCTTTTACAAATGATGATGATGATGATGATGATACTTAAACTTAATTTATTCACTTTTAAACCTTTGGGGACAATTCACTAACCTAGTAACCTTTGACTTAGGTTGAGGACCTTTTGGATCGACCAACTTACTTGCTTGGACCGACTTACTACTTGCTTACATTGTCGTATCGATTTTACCGCACATTCACTGTGAGTTATAGCTTTCCTTTTTACTTTAACTATTTTCGGGACTGAGAATACATGCGCTTTTTATGTTTTACTTACTTGACACGAGTACTTAAACTTTATATGGGTGTGGGTTATATAACGGCATAAATATTCCACTTAGCACGGTAATGTTTAATCATTGGTTTTCGAACCGGTGAACGCGAATATTAGATATGGATCCATAGGGTTTGACATCCCCACTCGGGCTAGTCGCGCTAGCATTTAATAGGTGTTTAATACTTCAAGAACATACGCACTCGCCAAGTGTACTTTTAGGGGGTGATATTTATTTTACGTTAAGTTAGTTACCGGGTGCCCACGGATAAGCATATACTTTATCATACTGTTTTGAAATGTTGGTTGAAGCACTGAAATCTCGTGGTCTACATTACATTACTGATTACAAACAAACTATAGCTCACCAACATTCGTGTTGACTTTTTAAGCATGTATTTCTCAGGTGCTTAGACGTTGTTGCTTCCGCTGTTAGACTTGCTGTTATAGTCTTGGTGTTATAGACTTGCTGTTACAGACTCGCTGTGTTAGACTTCCGCTGCATTACTTAGAGATGTCTCAATCATGGAACTTTTACTTTGCATTCACAACTTATGTTACATTTGAACAATGGCTTTGTAATGACCTTTGTGTCACGTACTTATGTTAATGCTTTCTATTAGTAAAAGTACATTATCTTTGTAAAACATTTGACGTTGCTAAAGACGTCACCCTTTCATAAATGCAAAACTTGTTTTAAAACAGCATGTAGTATTGTACCATGTAATGGACCTGTTGTTGATGATCCGTACACGTTGATTTTGTACGGGG
Source organism: Rutidosis leptorrhynchoides (assembly GCF_046630445.1). Lineage (NCBI taxonomy): Eukaryota > Viridiplantae > Streptophyta > Magnoliopsida > Asterales > Asteraceae > Rutidosis > Rutidosis leptorrhynchoides. The sequence continues at coordinate 205,460,838 of NC_092343.1, read as the reverse complement.
CGTCACATTTGGTATCAGAGCATTGGTTGTAGGGAATTAGGTTGCATTAGTGAGTCTTGACCGAGTAGAGTAGGATTCGCTAATAGGACTAATCTATAACTTGCTCGTTTACTTGTTTCTGCGGAACCTGCTGCATGCTACTGCTTACTTTTACTGCTATATGAACTGGCTGCATGCTACTGTTTACTTTTACTGCTATATGATCTTGCTGTATGTTACCGCTTATTCTCGCTACTGCATGCTACTATCTGCTTTTTACTTGTTACTTCTGTTTGATACTGTTACTATTGCCATGCTAAGTACTGTTGTAGACAATCTAGGTTGCTGTAGTTATTATGCCTGATTACGTTCTTGCTACATGTCTGCTATTCGCTGTACCGACTTGGAAAATTTATCTTTCCTAGTTCAGATTTTTTTTGAACCATTTTCCCACTCGTCTAACCCTGAGGACTAGTATTGTAATCCACCTGTTACTACGGTTCCACCATTCCAGAGATCGAAATATTACTTCACGCAATCTAGGAGGAGTACCCCACGGATTACACTTCCACTAAAGTTGATCCTCAGAGAAGGAGATATGTGAGGACTTGTCAGAGTAACCGCACCCCGAGCTCACCCTAATTAGCCACGTACAACGTATGAACATTAGTAGGATGTTCAGTTTCAGCGAGGTGACTCGTATACCGTACGATTTCATGACCGCCACTTATCTCTTTCATCCTTCACCACTGCTTTACGATCTAAAGACACTTCTGGACTTAGGTCCCTAACACTCTTAGGCATTGGAAAAGTCGGGAAGGCATCTCCTTCCACAAGGTCATAGTATCTTCCACTGATGCTCAGCCATACCCAAAGACTTGGGTGTCGCCTCAAAACATATCGTATTACTACTTGCTACATGTATAACTCGACGCGAGACCCAGATTGAATTTCTAGAAAGGAACCTAACGACGTTACCTGAACCCGAACATTTAGAAGAAATTTCAGGACATTTAGGCATTGATACATGACCTACGGAACCTACGAACCCACACCGAGAAGCCATGAGATTAATTATGTAGATTTTGTTTTGAGATAGCATAGATAAGGCACCATTAGATGAAATTGAGTATAACTTGAAGTGATCACGTTACATTGACCATATGGAGTGATATTGGAATGAACGTGCAATTTAGTACAATATAATGACGCCAGGCCAGCGTGATTATATTGAAGTAAATCATGCAGAAGTCCCAATGTTACTATATAAGGAATATGAAGTGATTCAAAGAAATTTTTGGTAGGAATCACTTGAGTATACGCATTATGGTCTATTGAAGATAGGGAAAGAATAACCACTTAGCCCAGATACTGTACAAGAAGGGCCTTGATTGCAGAATTGATAACCTGAAAATTTGTTATAGATATAGACACCCTGAATACTTAAGGAAAAAGTTCTCAATAGGAAAAACTTTGGACTTACTTGCGGTAGAGCAATCCTTATCTCAGCTATGGAGGCTCGTATGGATCCTGATTTTATTTAGGGTACGTTTCGCCACAATGTTTTATTGTCTCGAAATTGTTTAATACTAGAGTGATAGAAACCTTATATCTAAGAACCTTAGTGTTATGACTAATAAGCGATTATCAACCATGAGAGTTAAGTATTCTATAGGACAAGCTAATGGTAAGCTGGCAGAAATAGAGGAATAATTTAAGGTAGTACCTTAAAATTAACAGGTGGGTCATTTGGAGATGACCTCATTCCAACAAAACTTGGAAGTTTTAAAGTAGTAGTTAGAAAGGATTAGTTACCTACGCACAAGCAGATGTTATTAGAGAAGATTGATATAATTTTTCACGGCAGTATAATAAGATTTGGTTGGAATGGACTTTAGGATTAACCTAATACTCATCAAGTTAGGAAGCTTTGATGAAATAGTTGGAACGGACTGGCTTTCGAGGATGAACGGGAAATTTATTTATAGTAAGAAGATTATTCGTATACCTCGCGAGAATGGTGAGCCATTAATAGTTTACGGGAGAGGAGTAGTGAAGTGACCCGTTCTAATCCATCTGAACGAATACATTACATTTGGTTACATTGCGAGGTACTTGACCTCTATATGATACATTTTACAAACATTGCATTCATTTTTAAAAGACAAACTTTCATTACATCGAAAGTTGACGACATGCGTACTATTTCATAATATATCCAACTATAATTGACTTAGTATTAATCTTGATGAACTCGACGATTCGAATGCAACGTCTTTTGAAATATGTCATGAATGACTCCAATTAATATCTCTGAAATGAGCAAATGCACAGCGGAAGATTTCTTTCATACCTGAGAATAAACATGCTTTAAAGTGTCAACCAAAAGGTTGGTGAGTTCATTAGTTTAACATAAATAATCATTTCCATCATTTTAATAGACAACAAGAATTTCATTTCCAGTTCTCATAAATATACGTCCCATGCATAGAGACAAAAATCATTTATATGGATTTAACACCTGGTAACCGACATTAACAAGATGCATATAAGAATATCCCCTATCATTCCGGGAAATCCTTCGGACATGATAAAACAACATCGAAGTACTAAAGCATCCGCTCCAACGGATGGGGTTCATTAGGCCCAATAGATCTATCTTTAGGATTCGTGTCAATTAGTAGACTGGTTTACTAATTCTTAGGTTACCAAGTAAAAGGGGCATATTCAGCTTCGATCATTCAACCATATAATGTAGTTTCGATTACTTGTGTCTATTTCGTAACACAGTTATAAAAGCAGCGTATGTATTCTCAGTCTCAAAAATATATATTGCAAAAGCATTTAAAAATGGAGTAATGAAACTCACCTAATGTATTTTGTAGTAAAAATACATATGACTATATTGAACAAATGCAGGGTTGGCCTTAGATTCACGAACCTATATCATTTATATATATATTAACACACATAATTGTAATTGAACAAATTTGTATATTATAACTTATTTTATATATTATATATATATTTAATTTGTGTATATATATTTAAAGTGATTAATATTTATATAGTTATATTAATATATATTTGGTTAGTATTATATTAAAAAAAATACCTAATTTGTCATATATGAATATTCGTATAAAATTGTTAACATGAATAATACATACCTATGTGATATTACTTATAAATATATTTTTTTATATACATAATATTTATATAGCTTTAAAATCCAAAATTTGTTATATTAAATATAAAGTTAGATATATTTATATTATTCACTTTAAATAACGAATTAGTATTTTCTATTACTACAGTGAGTTTACTTCTATAAATATTTATAAAAATATTTTGATATTATATAGTAATGTTAATAAAAATGATAATAATAAACATAAAATGAGAACTACCTTTAAAACAAGCTTAAAAACAATAAACGCCACGGCCTGGACTCGAACCCGTGACCTCTTGCTAACTGGAAACACACTCAAACCACTCCACTGCCCATACATTTCTGTTTAAATTCGTAACCCAATTTCATTTAACTCAATTATGCTCAAATGGAAGCCCAAATAGTTAGCCCAAGAAGGACTCATTTGGCCCGTTTCTAGGTTAGTCCACAAGTTTTTAAGAAATAAGAAAGAAATAACACCCTTGAGTGCTTCGGTCCACAACAGACACTAAACAGAACTGTACACGATGGCATCAACATCATCATATGATTCTTCATCATAACATCATCGTATATCATCAATCATCTCATCGTCCCTATACATCACCATCATCATCGTTATGATTTTATGTACATAATCATCACTATACTCGCATCATCATCAACATAATCATACATACAGCATCATCATCTATACTTCAATGTATCATGATTATCATCATCTTCTAACCGTTATAAACATATCATCATCATCACCATTATACATCGGCATTATCATTGTCATAAACCATTATCATCATCTTTTCCATGTACTTCCTTCATTATATATATAAAAAATATAAAACTTTCGATGTTTACAAACCGGAAATTCCCGATGGAATTGAAGTTGTTTTGGTATGGTGTTTGTGTTCCGGTTGGGCTCACAAACGAAACAGGAACTGGCCCAAGTTAGGCCCAATCAGCTAAAATTGTTACTAGTCCGTTTAGGAGTCATGGCCCGAATAAAGAAACAGAAAGGTGTGGCTCGATGATTAGAAAAAGTAACAGAGAATTATAAACGTGATTATCCACTCATCCTTATCATCATATTACGGCTTTTTTTATATCAAGTGGGGTTTGGTTGAATCAATAACATCGATCATTATCTACATCATTATGTGTCCACTCATAAAATTTAAAAAAAAAAGCAAGAGAGGTGGGGTTGATTGTTTAGTGTGACGTCCATAAAGGAAAAAGAAGATACATATTTCGATTATAAATAGAAACAAAGGGTAGTTATCACAAAAAAAAGAAAAAAAATATGTGTGCAGCAGTATGTTTTACGCAGGTGTTCTTCTTGTTTTGGGGAATTTCGAACAGCCACAAAGTAGAATAGGAGAGGGAGAAAATAGATGTAGGGTTGATGTTTGTGTTGTCATCAAAATAGATGAAGAAAAAAAGAAAGACAGGATGGTTCAAGATGGTGGCTGTGGGGTGGATCTTAGGTGACAATAAGGTGGTGATTAAAATGGGTTTTAGATTTGTTCTCAGTAGTTTGATGGCAACGAACTGAATAGAAATAGAAAACGATAATACGAAGGTGTTCTTGGGTCCTTGGTCGTATAGAAACACACAAAAGTGATGTGGTTTTCGATCAAAGCAGCAAGTAGCAGTCGGTTAACTTGTTGAGTTTAAGAGGAAGATAAAACACGCACTAACAACAGATGTTCTTGGTGAAGATTGGCGAAAAGACTTAGGAGGATGGTTGGTTGGGTTATATCCATGGTGGTGATCAAGGTTGATTAGAAGTGGGTGGTTTAAGTTTGATTAATCCTCTCATTTTCCAAATTACAGCAGAGATTTTATAGAGTACAAGTTATTGTTTGATGCTGTATCATATTCCATCGAATTTGTATTGTTGTGATAATGATATCAACTTGTAACAACAGGGGACAGGAAAACAAAATACAGAAAAAAATAAAGGTCGATTGGATGGCTAACAGATTTATATTCGTTAGTACAATTGATTTGTACTGATATCAATTAGAAACAGGAAACAAATCTTACAGTTTGATTAATACATGGAACTGAATCTTATTTATTTTGTAATTTTATAAAATTTATATTAATAATTTATAATTATATTAATATTAGTAATTCTATTAATGATAATAATAATTGTTAATAACAATGTTAATAATAATTTTTAATAATAATATTTATAAAGATAATCATAATAATAATAATACTAATAAGGATAATTAAAAATAATGAAAATGATAAGAAAATAATCATAGTAATAATTATAGTTTTAGTCATCCTTAATAATATTCATTTTTAACATCTTTATCTTAATAATTATAACCTTTTATAATAATAATAGTAATAATAATAAAAATAATATTAATAGTGCATAAAAATAATAATATCTTTAATATAATACTTATATTTTAACCTGTAATTAAATGTATTAATATTAAAATTTACTAATTAGGTAGTATTTAATAATAATTTATTATATATAATAAATATTGAATATGTATTACAATATGTATTACAATATGCATATAATAAAGATTATGTATATATAATCATATATATGTATATAACAACATTATTATCTTATATACTCTTTTACATATTTAATTTTAATATTTAATTTATATTTTTTATTTCCAATTATTATTATTATATATATATACTTACATTTATATTTACAACTAGTGGTTCGTGAATCGTCGGGAATAATCAAAGGTCCAATTGAACTCATGAAATCAGCTCAAAATTTTTAAGACTCAACTTTACAGGCGTTGCTTATCGTGTCGAAAGCATACAAAGATTATGTTTAAATTTGGTCAAAAATTTCCGGGTCGTCACAGTACCTACCCGTTAAAGAAATTTCGTCCCGAAATTTGAGTGAGGTGGTCATGGCTAACAATAAAAATGTTTTCATGACTCATATGAGCTGAAAATTATAGTTTTATCATCATTGAGTAATATGGATAATATAATTCGATTACTCGAAGAGTACGAGTGAAGTTATCACAAAAGAGTGAAATAAAGAAGTAAAGATTTGTCTTAGCTTTTGACGTAGTCAGGTTGAATTCCGGAATTCAAGGGATTAAAAGAAAATCTTCAAAATCTAAAAGATTTGATTCTTCGGCGAATAAGGAAATTAAAATCTCTATAAATAAATACGGTGATCTGCCTCGATTACTCTGTCTGATATTTCCCATATAATTTAAACCTTTTCCGTTCCATTATTTTCACCATTCCTATACTTTCTTTCTTAGTTCATACATCCAAAAGATTGTGAAAATGCTTAATCTTGTTCTAATCCTTGATATTTTCCTAATTATCTTTTCTGTCATCCTTCTTTTTAATCTTCCACCAGAAAATTCTGTTTACTTCTACTATTACCCTGGGGTGATACTATTCTTAATTCTACCATGTCTTTATATTGCTATTCGTATTAATATCCATGGTTTGTAATTTATGTGTTGTTATCGGGCTTTATATTCTCCCTTATATTTCAGAGTTCCTGCTTCCGTCTTCTATAATCATTGTCATTCATAGTTAATGCTTTCTCTTATTTGCTGTGATTTATACCCCCTTTCTATTTCGAAGCTTCATGCTTTTGTTTTCTTTTCGCAAGTAATGGTCCAGAATTCGTAGGTATGGAGTTTTGAATTATCATAATATACAAGGTAGAAAGGAAAGGTAGTAGCACGATTTGTTTCGTCAAATTACCAGAATTCAAAAGAAAAGGTAGAACTATCAAGAAATTATATTCCTGATATGTTTGGAGATTAGATAGAATGTAATATTCGTGTAACATGGTACATGATGACGTTGATCAAGTGTCATTATATTATACTAACTCATGCATCAGTTCTCAACATTACTTCAATAACATTCATATTTTAAGCTCGAAAGTTTACAGAATATAGAAACTAACAGTTTCTATATGATGTAACACTGATAGCACGAAGAGATTAATGATTTCAGATAAGAATAGTTATGAAAATATCTTCAGAAATATGGAGGATATTTATAATGAAAGATACGATGATATCTTGGAATTTCTAATATCGAAGGATGGTGAAGAAAATTTGTCCGCAAGAGTTTGGAGTCAGAAGCAAGGTATTCGCTAAAGATTTTATCAGAAATAGAATCATCAGGATTCTTAATGTACAAGTTTAGTCCTTGTAATTTGTTCAGAGACTCCTTCGTAGTTTGCTCAATTGGTTTTTCAGTTTCAAACTTTTTCTGAGCTTTGCCAACATACAATTCTTTATCATCAACTTTTGGCTGTTGAGGTCGTTTACAGTTTTTGTTGCTTCATTGAACTTTTTCCAAAAGTTCGGAGAACTGATTCGTAAACTGGGTGCTTTTCAGAAAATTTAGAATTGAAGGTCATAATTCCAAGAGGTAAATGTTATATGTATACATATGACTGTTGATGTAGACATGCTGCGAGTTTCGAAATACTGATTGCTAATTTCTGGGAATTGGTATGGCAATTCTTGTTACAAGGTGCGAATGAGTATATGATAAGATTGTAACGAATATAATGTTTTTTCTGAAAATCAAAGATCAACACAGTTGTTGATAAGTTTACTGTAAATGTGGTGGAATATAAAAGATTCTCCGGTAATGATGATGAAGGGGTAATCTTTATAATAAGGTTTATTCGAATGAAAGTCGAAGTTAATTTACTGGAGCTGTGACAAAATTGACTAATTTGGAAAGGGATTGCAAAGTTATTTTTGGTAATAACTATGCCATAGGAGCTAGTACACATACGTATTAAACGTTTACTCAGGTTCCGAGAGTTTTCAGGTGCATAACTATATACATCAATCTTTTCTTCCGTAGATAAAGTGTGGTTAGTTCATCCTCTCGATTGAGGTGTTTTCAAGAATCATGAAAGGTTTGAACGCAGATTGTAATCGTCAAGATACAATTGAAGTTTAAGATGAAATCAAGTGGCAAACTTGAAGAATTGTTTAGTTTCATATGTTATAATCAATATTTTAATTCATTTTAATTGTCCAATGTTGGTAGTCCACAGTTAGCAGTCCACAGTTACTAATTCAATAATTCATATATAGTTTATAATATTCGAATTAATTAATACATATCGTGACCCTTGTGCATGTCTCAAACTCGATCACAACCCAAATTATATATATTATTGTAGAATCAACCTCAACCCTGTATAGCAAACTCGATCATTACTGCATATAGATTGTCTATGGTTATTAAAAATAATATATATAGATGCGTCGATATGATATGTCAAAACGTTGTATACGTGTCCCGATATTTAAAGTGCGTAAAATAAATAAAAGAAATTAAATGACGATAAATAAAATTGCAATAATTAAATTGCGATAAATAAAATGTAATCAGTTAGCTAGGAACAATTAGCTAGGAACAGTTAGCGTGGATTCTTAACAAAATTTCTCATAGTTAATTTGTTTGTTTCTAACAAATTTTATTTTGTCCAACGTTTTCTTCATTATGCCACTTGTTGGATTCTGATAGATCAAAATCCAAATATGAAATTGAATGGGAATAGTTATTCTACGGTGAACGGATACGTATATCTGTGGATGTAAGTAGGATAGTAAATGACCGTTGAATCAGATTCGAAGAATGTACAGTGTAACTTATTAATGTGAAATCTTAAATATTCCTCGCGTATTACCTACCCGTTAAAATATTTTCATCATTAACAGTTTGTATAAAAGAATTTTTAATTACAATCTTTATGAAAAAATATATACACATATATTTTCTTCAGATGTAATCATGGATTTAATGAGTTAATATGATATTAAACTCATTTGATTTACCGTTAGAATATGAATATATAATCTCTAAAACATTAGAGATTACATAATCGCCATGTCGAACGAAGATAAATGATGTAGAACGATACGTAGAACGAAGATTATACTCGGGGTACAGAATGAGATGTTGAGGCATGTGCTGTTGATGGTATGGGTGCTATTGCTGGTGGTCATGTTGATGTCAGTGATGTTGCTGAAGCTGGTAAGTTTGCACCATATTTTCCAAAACTATTACTCGAGCACGAAGTTCGCTGACTTCTTGTATTACTCCGGAATGATTGTCGGTCGGAACGAGTGGATGAATAAGGTTTAGAATTGTGGATAGAATATAATTGTGACGAGATACTCTGGAAATGAGAGAGAAAATGGTATTACGAACATGTTCGCCGGTAAGTGCTTCAGGTTCATCGCCAAGAGGTGAATTCGGTTGGTGGAAAGGATCACCTTCTTCTTGTCTCCAATGATTTAGTAGACTACGAACCCATCAGATGAATTGGGGATGGCTGATTGGTTGATCCATTCCGGTCACACTGCTTTCAGAGTTCGAGTGGAAATCCATATCGGAATAGCTGTCGGAATAACTATCGGAATAGTTATCGGAATCTGAGGGACTCGAACTGGTCTAGAGATTCATCTCGTACGATCAGATGAAGTATTTTTGATAAGAAATAGATTATAGGATGTAGATTAGTACCCTGCAATACATAATTTACATATGCATATATAATACTAAAATCCCATAAGTTACGGAGGAATCTACGGAAGCTGTCAGGTAAAGGTAACAATAACAGATACACTAAGATATGAATTTTTCTATACACTATCTATGCAATAGAGGCAGTAAGACATGTCTAGACTAAGAATGATAAGCAGTTCCTAAAAATGATAAGCAGATGATTTCCGACTAGAACTGATAAGCAAAACTTTTGACATGCAGACACGGTGGAAGTCCAGACTCACTAATGCATCTAAACAACTACTAGTTAGACACACTAATGCAAGACCTGGTTTGCTAAGACCACCACTCTGATACCACATGAAGTGACCCGTCCTAATCCATCTGGACGAATACATTACATTTGGTTACATCGCGAGGTACTTGACCTCTATATGATACATTTTACAAACATTGCATTCGTTTTTAAAAGACAAACTTTCATTACATTTAAAGTTGACGACATGCATACTATTTCATAATATATCCAACTATAATTGACTTAGTATTAATCTTGATGAACTCGACGACTCGAATGCAACGTCTTTTGAAATATGTCATGAATGACTCTAATTAATATCTCTGAAATGAGCAAATACACAGCGGAAGATTTCTTTCATACCTGAGAATAAACATGCTTTAAAGTGTCAACCAAAAGGTTGGTGAGTTCATTAGTTTAACATAAATAATCATTTCCATCATTTTAATAGACCACAAGAATTTCATTTACAGATCTCATAAATATACGTCCCATGCATAGAGACAAAAATCATTTATATGGATTGAACACCTGGTAAACGACATTAACAAGATGCATATAAGAATATCCCCTATCATTCCGGGAAATCCTTCGGACATGATAAAACAACATCGAAGTACTAAAGCATCCGCTCCAACGGATGGGGTTCGTTAGGCCCAATAGATCTATCTTTAGGATTCGCGTCAATTAGTAGACTGGTTTACTAATTCTTAGGTTACCAAGTAAAAGGGGCATATTCGGCTTCGATCATTCAACCATATAATGTAGTTTTGATTACTTGTGTCTATTTCGTAAAACGGTTATAAAAGCAGCGCATGTATTCTCAGTCCCAAAAATATATATTGCAAAAGCATTTAAAAATGGAGTAATGAAACTCACCTAATGTATTTTATAGTAAAAATACATAAACTATATTGAACAAATGCCGGGTTGGCCTTAGATTCACGAACCTATATCATTTATATATATATTAACACACATAATTGTAATTGAACAAATTTGTATATTATAACTTATTTTATATATATATATATATATATATATATATATATATATATATATATATATATATATAATTTGTGTATATATGTTTAAAGTGATTAATATTTATATAGTTATATTAATATATATTTGGTTAGTATTATATTAAAAAAATACCTAATTTGTCATATATGAATATTCATATAAAATTGTTAACATGAATAATACATACCTATGTGATATTACTTATAAATATATTTTTTTATATACATAATATTTATATAGCTTTAAAATCCAAAATTTGTTATATTAAATACTAAGTTAGATATATCTATATTATTCACTTTAAATAACTAATTACTATTTTCTATTACTACGGTGAGTTTACTTCTATAACTATTTATTAAAATATTTTGATATTATATAGTAATGTTAATAAAAATGATAATAATAAACATAAAAAAGAGAACTACCTTTAAAACAAGCTTAAAAATAATAAACGCCACGGCCTGGACTCGAACCCGCGACCTCTTGCTCACTGGAAACACGCTCAAACCACTCCACTGCCCATACATTTTTGTTTAAATTCGTAACCCAATTTCATTTAACTCAATTATGCTCAAATGAAAGCCCAACTAGTTAGCCCAAGAAGGACTCATTTGGCCCGTTTCTAGGTTAGTCCACAAGTTTTCAAGAAATAAGAAAGAAATAACACCCTTGAGTGCTTCGGTCCACAACAGACACCAAACAGAACTGTACACGATGGCATCAACATCATCATATGATTCTTCATCATAACATCATCGTATATCATCAATCATCTCATCGTCCACGTACATCACCATCATCATCGTTATGATTTTAGGTACATAATCATCACTATACTCGCATCATCATCAACATAATCATACATACAACATCATCATCTATACTTCAATGTATCATGATTATCATCATCGTTTAACCATTATAAACATATCATCATCATCACCATTATACATCGGCATTATCATTGTCATAAACCATTATCATCATCACCATTATACCTCGGAATTGAAGTTGTTTTGGTATGGTGTTTGTGTTCCGGTTGGGCTCACAAATGAAATAGGAACTGGCCTAAGTTAGGCCCAATCAACTAAAATTGTTACTAGTCCGTTTAGGAGTCATGGCCCGAATATAGAAACAGAAAGGTGTGGCTCGATGATTAGAAAAAGTAACAGAGAATTATAAACGTGATTATCCACTCATCCTTATCATCATATTACGGCTTTTTTTTATATCAAGTGGGGTTTGGTTGAATCAATAACATCGATCATTATCTGCATCATTATGTGTCCACTCATAAAAAAAAAAAGCAAGAGAGGTGGGGTTGATTGTTTAGTGTGACGTCCATAAAGGAAAAAGCAGATACATATTTCGATTATAAATAAAAACAAAGGGTAGTTATCACAAAAGAAAGAAAAAAATACGTGTGCAGCAGTATTTTTATGCAGGTGTTCTTCTTGTTTTGGGGAATTTCGAACAGCCACAAAGTAGAATAGGAGAGGGAGAAAAGAGATGTAGGGTTGATGTTTGTGTTGTCATCGAAACAGATGAAGAAAAAAAAGAAAGACAGGATGGTTCACGATGGTGGCTGTTGGGTGGATCTTAGGTGACAATAAAGTGGTGATTAAAATGGGTTTTAGATGGGTTCTCAGTGGTTTGATGGCAACGGACTGAATAGAAATAGAAAACGATAATACGAAGGTGTTCTTGGGTCCTTGGTCATATAGCAACACACAAAAGTGATGTGGTTTTCGATCAAAGCAGCAAGTAGCCGTCGGTTAACTTGTTGAGTTTAAGAGGAAGATAAAACACGCACTAACAACAGATGTTCTTGGTGAAGATTGGCGAAAAGACTTAGGAGGATGGTTGGTTGGGTTATATCCATGGTGGTGATCAAGGTTGATTAGAAGTGGGTTGTTTAAGTTTGATTAATCCTCTGATTTTCCAAATTACAGCAGAGATTTTATAGAGTACAAGTTATTGATTGATGCTGTATCAATATTCCATCGAATTTGTATTGTTGTGATAATGATATCAACTTGTAACAACAGGGGACAGGAAAACATAATACAGAAAAAAATAAAGTTCGATTGGATGGCTAACAGATTTATATTCGTTAGTACAATTGATTTGTACTGATATCAATTAGAAACAGGAAACAAATCTTACAGTTTGATTAATACATGGAACTGAATCTTATTTATTTTGTAATTTTATAAAATTTGTATTAATAATTTATAATTATATTAATATTAGTAATTCTATTAATGATAATAATAATTGTTAATAACAATGTTAATAATAATTTTTAATAATAATATTTATAAAGATAATCATAATAATAATAATACTAATAAGGATAAATAAAAATAATGAAAATGATAAGAAAATAATCATAGTAATAATCATAGTTTTAGTCATCCTGAATAATATTCATTTTTAACATCTTTATCTTAATAATTATAACCTTTTATTATAATTATATTATAATAATAATAATAATATTAATTTTAATAGTACATAAAAATAATAATATCATTAATATAATACTTATATTTTAACCTGTAATTAAATGTATTAATATTACAATTTACTAATTAGGTAGTATTTAATAACAATTTATTATATATAATAAATATTTAATATGTATTACAATATGCATATAATAAAGATTATGTATATATAATCATATATATGTATATAACAACATTATTATCTTATATACTCTTTTAAATATTTAATTTTAATATTTAATTTATATTTTTTATTTCCAATTATATATATATATATATATATATATATATATATATATATATATATATATATATATATATATATATATACTTACATTTATATTTACAACTAGTGGTTCGTGAATCGTCGGGAATAATCAAAGGTCAAATTGAACTCATGAAATCAGCTCAGAATTTTTAAGACTCAACTTTACAGGCGTTGCTTATCGTGTCGAAACTATACAAAGATTATGTTTAAATTTGGTCAAAAATTTCCGGGTCGTCACAAGTAGCCCGAAGCCAAACCTTATTAGTTGCATGAAGGCACAAAAGGTCATGAGAAAAGGACATTGCTACTTATGTTGGGAAGTGTCTGACTTGTTCCAAAGTCAAAGCCGAACACCAAAAGCCATCTAGGTTACTTCAACAGCCTGAGATCCCACAATGGAAGTGGGAAGGAATAATAATGGATTTCATCACGAAGCTACCGAAAACGGTAGGCGGTTATGACACTATCTGGTTTACTATTGACCGTCTCACCAAAACTGCTCACTTTCTAACCATGAAAGAAACCGATGCAATGAATAAACTTTCACAACGATACATAAAGGAAATTGTATCCCATCACTTCAGTAATTCAGATTCTAAATTAAAGACTACCCAAGAATCTTATTTGATACTCATTCTTAAGCGACTCTGAATTCTAACTTATTCTGAGAGATTTTTTAATCGATAATCACACCATCATCCTTCTTACTTCGATATTAGTCATACCACTTCGAAATTTTCCAAAATCAATGGGTGGTTAATTCCCATCCTCGTACTCTCCCATTCGTATCTCACTTATAAGCAACAACTTCACACTTAAGCATTTTTGGTCGAAGGACTTTTGCCCTACTAATAGTCATCAACCACATTTAAATTCAATAGTTTTTATTACCTCAAATATCGCCCGAAATTTTCAAAATCTTTTACTCAATCCTCATAAATCTTTTTCCAACTTGTAACCTCCGAAATATGAAAATTTTATTTGCCAAAATTTTACTCACACTGTTTTACTGTGCGATCCTCTCAAAGTTTTATAAAGATGAATTTATTTTATTGGCACTCGTACAAATTTTAGAAACCGTATATGTTATATATAATAAAGTAAATAATTACTTACTTTTACTAGTACATATGAAATTTTACTTTCACTTTTACAAATCAATTCTTTTATTCAAAAGATATTTTACTTAGAATAGTACATGTTGTACATAACTCTAATTTACTAAGAACTTCGTTTCTTTTCTTACATTGTCACCTAAAACGATTTCTATAAAATTTTCGTTGCTCATTATATAAAAATTTTTTCATTGCTTATTCGTATCTAAGTCATCATGAAGACTTTACAACCGTCGAAATCGAGAGATTTATGTGTGTGTGTGTGTGTGTGTGATAAAGGCACGCACTACCACGTCATGCAGAGCATTCGGGCATCCACTAACACTTAAACCATTCAAAATTATTGCGTTACCCCAAGGATCTTATTTGCCGCACCTGTTGGAATGATGCTCTTTCTTATGTAACTCTAAGTCCTTACTTATTCCATGGGATTCTCATTTAGTGATATTAACACCATCAGTATTCCGACTTTAATATTAGTCATAACGTGTTTGGCATTATGCAAAGTCAAGAAGTGATTAACTTCTCGTCCTCATGCTCTATCCTTCATACCTCACTTTTAGCAACGGCTTAGCACGTGAACATTTTTGGTCCAAGGACTTATGTCCTGATAATTATCAAAACTACATTTAATTCATTAGTTTTCATTACCTGGTAACATGTCACCCGATGATTCAAAGATTTTTCACTCAATATTTTTCAACTCGTAACCTCTGAAATACGAAAAACTATGTTTATCAAAATTTTAACACGTTGTATATTTATGCGGTCCTCACGAGATTTATGGACAAATGAAAGTAATAAAATTTTTTCTGTCACTCATGCGATTTATAAAATCATATATGTATGTATATATAATTAAATTAATAAATTTACCCTTACTTATTTTGTTTAATACACACTAAATTATGCCTGCAAATTAAAATGTCCCGTTCATATTGATTATAAACGTTCCATATTAAATGATTTCGTCACGAGGTTTTGACCTCTATATGAGACGTTTTTCAAAGACTGCATTCATTTTTAAAACAACCATAACCTTTATTTTATCAATAAAGGTTTAAAAAGCATTACGTAGATTATCAAATAATGATAATCTAAAATATACCGTTTACACACGACCATTACATAATGGTTTACAATAAGAATATATTACATCAAAAATAAGTTTCTTGAATGCAGTTTTTACATAATATCATACAAGCATGGACTCCAAATCTTGTCCTTATTTTAGTATGCAACAGCGGAAGCTCTTAGTAATCACCTGAGAATAAACATGCTTAAAACATCAACAAAAATGTTGGTGAGTTATAGGTTTAACTTATATTTTATCAAATCATAATAATAGACCACAAGATTTCATATTTCAATACACATCCCATACATAGAGATAAAAATCATTCATATAGTGAACACCTGGTAACCAACATTAAGAAGATGCATATAAGAATATCCCCTATCATTCCGGAAAATCCTTCGGACATGATAAAAATGAATTCGAAGTACTAAAGCATCCGGTACTTTGGATGGGGTTTGTTAGGCCCAATAGATCTATCTTTAGGATTCGCGTCAATTAGTAGATCGGTTTACTAATTCTTAGGTTACCAAGCAAAAAGGGGCATATTCGGCTTCGATCATTCACCCATATAATGTAGTTTCATTTACTTGTGTCTATTTCGTAAAACATTTATAAAACTGCATGTATTCTTATCCCAAAATATTAGATTTTAAAAGTGGGACTATAACTCACTTTTACAGATTTTTACTTCGTCGGGAAGTAAGACTTGGCCACTGGTCGATTCACGAACCTATAACAAATATGTACATATATATCAAAGTATGTTCAAAATATATTTACAACATTTTTAATACGTTTTAATGTTTTAAGTTTATTAAGTCAGTTGTCCTCGTTAGTAACCTACAACTAGTTATCCACAATTAGATGTACAGAAATAAATCGATATATATTATCTTGAATCAATCCACGACCCAGTGTATACACGTCTCAGGCTAGATCACAACTCAAAGTATATATATTTTTGGAATCAACCTCAACCCTGTATAGCTAACTCCAACATTATTGCATATAGAGTGTCTATGGTTGTTCCAAATAATATATATACATGGGTCGATATGACATGTCAAAACATTTGCATACGTGTCTATGGTATCCCAAGATTACATAATATATTAGAATACATGTATACATGTATAATACAATATAAGTTAGCTAGGATATGATTTGTATAGAATTGTTACAATATTTCCCATAGCTACAACAATAAAAAAATATCCAATCTTGTTTTACCCATAACTTCTTCGTTTTATATCCGTTTTGAGTGAATCAAATTGCTATGATTTCATATTGAAATCTATTTTATGAATCTAAATAGAAAAAGTATAGGTTTATAGTCTAAAATATAAGTTACAAGTCATTTTTGTAAGAGGTAGTCATTTCAGTCAAAAGAACGACGTCTTGATGACCATTTTGAAAAACATACTTCCACTTTGAGTTTAACCATGATTTTTGGATATAGTTTCATGTTCATAAGAAAAATCATTTTCCCAGAAGAACAATTTTTAAATCAAAGTTTATCAAAGTTTTTAATTATCAAACCCAAAACAGCCCGCGGTGTTACTACGACGGCGTATGTCCGGTTTTACGGTGTTTTTCGTCTTTCCAGGTTTTAAATCATTAAGTTAGCATATCATATAGATATAGAACATGTGTTTAGTTGATTTTAAAATTCAAGTTAAAGGATTAACTTTTGTTTGCGAACAAGTTTAGAATTAACTAAACTATGTTCTAGTGATTTCAAGTTTAAACCTTCGAATACGATAGCTTTATATGTATGAATTGAATGATGTTAAGAACATCATTACTAACTCAAGTTTTGTGGATAAACCTACTGGAAAAGAGAAAAATGGATCTAGCTTTAAAGGATCCTTGGATGGCTTGAAAGTTCTTGAAGCAGAATCATGACACGAAAACAAGTTCAAGTAAGATCATCAATCGAAATAAGATTGTTATAGTTATAGAAATTAACCAAAGTTTGAATATGAGTATAACCTTGTATTAGAAAGATATCTTACTGTAAATAAGAAAGATTTCTTGAGGTTGGATGATCACTTTACAAGATTGGAAGTAAGCTAGCAAACTTGGAAGTATTCTTGATTTTATGAAACTAGAACTTATAGAATTTATGAAGAACACTTAGAACTTGAAGATAGAACTTGAGAGAGATCAATTAGATGAATAAAATTGAAGAATGAAAGTTTTTGTAGGTGTTTTTGGTCGTTGGTATATGGATTAGAAATAAAGGATGTGTAATTTTGTTTACATGTAAATAAGTCATGAATGATTACTAATATTTTTGTAATTTTATGAGATATTTCATGCTAGTTTCCAAATAATGGTTCCCACATGTGTTAGGTGACTTACATGGGCTACTAAGAGCTGATCATTGGAGTGTATATACCAATAGTACATACATCTAAAAGCTGTGTATTGTACGAGTACGAATACGGGTGCATACGAGTAGAATTGTTGATGAAACTGAATGAGGATGTAATTGTAAGCATTTTTGTTAAGTAGAAGTATTTTGATAAGTGTATTGAAGTATTTCAAAAGTGTATGAATACATATTAAAACACTACATGTATATACATTTTAACTGAGTCGTTAAGTCATCGTTAGTCGTTACATGTAAATGTTGATTTGAAACCTTTAAGTTAACGATCATGTTAAATGTTGTTAACCCAATGTTTATTATATCTAATGAGATGTTAAATTATTACATTATCATGATATTATGATATATTAATATATCTTAGTATGATATATATACAGTTAAATGTTGTTACAACGATAATCGTTACATATATGTCTCGTTTCGAAATCATTAAGTTAGTAGTCTTGTTTTTACATATGTAGTTCATTGTTAATACACTTAATGACATGTTTACTTATAATTTATCATGATTAAACATAGTGTATCAATATCTTAATATGATTCATATGTATTTAGTAAGACGTTGTTATAATGATAATCGTTATATATACCATTTCGAGTTTCTTAATTCAATAAACTCAATTTTTATGTATATAACTCATTGTTAAAATACCTAATGAGATACTTACTTATCATAATATCATGTTAACTATATATATAATCATATATATGTCATTATATAGTTTTTACAAGTTTTAACGTTCTTGAATCACCTGTCAACTTGGGTGGTCAATTGTCTATATGAAACCTATTTCAATTAATCAAGTCTTAACAAGTTTGATTGCTTAACATGTTGGAAACACTTAATCATGTAAATAACAATTTCATTTAATATATATAAACATGGAAAAGTTCGGGTCACTACAGTACCTACCCGTTAAATAAATTTCGTCCCGAAATTTTAAGCAGTTGGAGGTGTTGACGTATCTTCTGGAAATAAGTGTGGGTATTTCTTCTTCATCTGATCTTCTCGTTCCCAGGTGAACTCGGGTCCTCTACGAGCATTTCATCAAACTTTAACAATTGGTATCTTCTTTTGCTTAAGTCTTTTAACCTCACGTTCCATTATTTCGACGGGTTGTTCGATGAATTAAAGTTTTTGTTGATTTGGATTTCATCTAACGGAATAGTGAGATCTTCTTTAGCAAAACATTTCTTTAAATTTGAGACGTGGAAAGTGTTATGTACAGCCGCGAGTTATTGTGGTAATTTAAGTCGGTAAGCTACTGGTCCGACACGATCAATAATCTTGAATGGTCCTATATACCTTGGATTTAATTTCCCTCATTTACCAAATTGAACAACGCCTTTCCAAGGTGCAACCTTAAGCATGACCATCTCTCCAATTTCAAATTTTATATCTTTTCTTTTAATGTCGGCGTAGCTCTTTTGTCGACTTTGGGCGGTTTTCAACCGTTGTTGAATTTGGATGATCTTCTCGGTAGTTTGTTGTATTATCTCCGGACTCGTAATCTGTCTATCCCCCACTTCACTTCAACAAATCGGAGATCTGCACTTTCTACCATAAAGTGCTTCAAATGGCGCCATCTCAATGCTTGAATGGTAGCTGTTGTTGTAGGAAAATTCTGCTAACGGTAGATGTCGATCCCAACTGTTTTCGAAATCAATAACACATGCTCGTAGCATGTCTTCAAGTGTTTGTATTGAAGCGACCCATCCTAATCCATCCGGACGAAGTCCATATCGATTATAAACGATTCACAACAGTTGATTACATTGCGAGGTACTTGACCTCTATATGATACATTTTACAAACATTGCATTTGTTTTTGAAAAGACAATTTTTCATTTCATCGAAAGTTGACGGCATGCATACCATTTCATAATATATCTATCTATAACTGACTTAATAATAATCTTGATGAACTCAACGACTTGAATGCAATGTCTTTTGAAATATGTCATGAATGACTCCAAGTAATATCTCTAAAATGAGCAAATGCACAGCGGAAGATTTCTTTCATACCTGAGAATCAACATGCTTTCAAGTGTCAACCAAAAGGTTGGTGAGTTCATTAGTTTATCATAAATAATCATTTCATAACTTTTAATAGACCACAAGATTTCATATTTCCATTTCTCATAAACATACGTCCCATACATAGAGACAAAATAATCATTCATATGGATTGAACACCTGGTAATCGACATTCACAATATGCATATAAGAATATCCCCATCATTCCGGGATCCTCCTTCAGACATGATATAAATTTCGAAGTACTAAAGCATCCGGTACTTTGGATGGGGTTTGTTAGGCCCAATAGATCTATATTTAGAGTTCCCGTCAATTAGGGTGTCTGTTCTCTAATTCTTAGATTACCAGACTTAATAAAAAGGGGCATATTCAGTTTAATAATCCAGCCATAGAATGTAGTTTTAAGTACTTGTGTCTATTTCGTAAAACAGTTATAAAAGCAGCGCATGTATTCTCAGTCCCAAAATATATATTGCGAAAGCATTTAAAAAGGGATTAATGAAACTCACGCATACAAATATTGTAAAACAGTTAATAAAGCATTTGCATGTATTCTCAGCCCAAAAAAAAAATGTAATGAGTAAAAAGGGAGCAAATGAACTCACCTAATGTATTTTGTAGTAAAAATACATATAACGACATTAAACAACTGAACAATGCAGGGTTGGCCTCGAATTCACGAACCTATATCAATTGTGTATTTATTAATACGCATAATGTAAATCACAACATTTCATTTATTAATATGTATTATTTATATATTTATAGTTTTGTAGAATTTATTCTAAATTCTATTTTAAAACGTATACTTATATTATATCTTAAATTATATTTTATATATATATATATATATATATATATATATATATATATATATATATATATATATATATATATATATATATATATATATATATATATATATATATATATATATATATATCGATTTTATGTATATATATTTATAATGATTAACGTTTATACAAATAGTGATATTAATATATCTATATACATATATTTGTGATTAGTATTGTATTTATGAAATTTTATTAGTTTGTTATGCGAATTATTAATGTAATCCAAGTATATACCATAAGTATATGTATAGTGTACAAAAGATTTATTTGTTAAAATAATAATTTAGATAATAATGATTTACTAATAATAATAATAATTTTATAAAAATGATAATAATAATAATAGCAAAAATGACATCATAAGTTTTCTTCTAATGATAATAATAATGATAATTGTAATAATAATAATAATAACTATAGTATCTTATTATAATACTTTTACTAATAATAATAATATTACCAGATGTGATAATTTTTATATAAAATTATAGTTTCAATACAAGTGTTAGTTTTTATAAAATGATGCTACTAATAATATTCTTGATTTTAATAATATTACTAATGTGAATAATAATAATATAATACTAATAATAATAATAGACTTAAAACTATAATAATAATAATAATACTAATAAAAATCTTGATATTGCTAATACCTAGTAATAATAATAAGTGATAATTACATCCTCTATTTATAATGTTAATGACACTAACAAATTTAGTACTAATATTAATAACAATAATAATCATATTAATAATAATAATATTTAACATTAATAAGTAATAATAATAATTGTAAAAAAATAGATAAACAAATGAAGACTACCTCTCAAAGGATGAAGTCCCAAAAAAATTGAAAACAGCCCATGCCCGGGCTCGAACCCCCGACCTCTCGCATACCCGCATCATTCCTTAACCATTCAGGCTAATGCCTGTTTTCTAATTATAATTACTACCCAAATAAATATAACTCGTTTTCTATTATTTCATCATCTTCTTCTTTAATTTCACTCGACAGAGTATACCATAATCATCTTAATTAATTGGTTTACTATTTTTAAGATTTTAAATGGACTCAGAAACAACCCAGTGATTAAATTAGGTTAATCAAAAAAAAAACAGCAGTATGCTGTTCATCGAGTGGGAGAAACAAACTCAAACACCTAATTCAATTTTTAAAACATTTGAGACAAAGATTATAACATGAATTGTGTTTGAAATCGTTCATGGAAACTATCTGATTCGTCAATTTGATCTAAGACCTCCAAACAGATTCGAATTTTACCCAAGAACAAAATAGTTAACTTTTAAAATTAAAAGTTTGACTCACAAATTAACGATCGATAGAAAGATTTGGAGATTGAGACTTAACAGAAAGTTCCACTAGAGTAATACTAATACAATGGTATTAATAATTTTTGAAACAAATTCGATTTCGAGTTTTTGAGCATTGCACCCAAGAACAACGATTTTGGTGGTTTCTTTTTTGGTTTAATTTGACAAACATGGCTGTTTAATGATGTGTGAAATTGGTAGAAATAGTAGGGCATAAATGAATTACCTAACAGCTTGAATTAACGATTGTTATATAGAATAATGGATCGATGGTTTTAATTAGGGTAAAAAATAATAATAATAGAAGCAGATGTTGACTCTCAACAGAAATTGGATGTTTGTGAATTTGATTTTTTTTTTTGGACTAACATACATTCAGAGACAATAAATCGAATCTCAGTACATTTTGTTGACTATTGGAAACAGATTCAGAACTTATGATACAATAACGATTATATAAATAAGATTAATATTTAATAATTATTATTATAATATAAATACTAAATAATAGTAATAATAATATTAATAATAATAATTATAAGAGTATTAATAATAATAAGTCATAATAAATAAATTTTTAATGAAATTGATAATAATATTATTAATGATAACTATAATAATAATACTAATTGGTATTGATAATAATATTATTTAATAATTCTTAATAATAATAATAATAATATCTAATAATACAAGTGATATAAGAGATATAACAAGTTACATGTATTCTATCTTCGTATTATTTTAATGATAATAATAATACTGATATATAGATATTAATATAAATATTATTAACAGTAATAACAATGTTATACAAATATATTTTCAACTTGTACTTATATTTAATGTTACATCATATATTATACATGTAAATATAATTGAGTTAATATTGTTTTATATATATATATATATATTATATATATATATATATATCCATTTACTATATTATATTATTCCATAATAGATATTATAATTTTAACAAGTAATATTTACTTCTTTTATATATATATATTACATATAATAATAATAATTATGTATAGTATAATATATATTCATATATAGTTTCTTTTTAATAATAACCTTATTATATTATATATTATTTTACATATTTAATTCTACTCATTAATTGTATTTTATTATTTACACACTTATTTTTATTTTTATTTTTATAAATATATATATACTTATTTATTAACAACAATTGTTCGTGAATCGTCGGGATTAGTCAAAAGGGTAATTGAATTCAAGTAAACAGTTCAATTATTTGGAGACTCAACATTACAGACTTTGCTTATCATGTCGATTTATGTAAAGATTAAGTTTAAATTTAGTCGGAAATTCCCGGGTCATCACAGTACCTACCCGTTAAAGAAATTTCGTCCCGAAATTTGAGTGAGGTGGTCATGGTTAACAATAAAAATGTTTTTATGACCAATATGAGTTGATAATTAGAGGTTTATCATTATTGAATAATAATGATAAAATAATTTGATTATTCTAAGAATACGAGTGAAGCTATCGCAAAAGAGTGAATTGAAGAAAATAAAATTTTCCTTAGATTTTGAAGTAAACAGGGTTAAATTTAGAAAATAAGGTGCGTCTTAACTTTTGGCGTTGACTTGGTTGAATTCCGGGATTCAAGGGATTTAAAGAAAATCTTCGAAATCTAAAAGATTTGATTCTTCGGCGAATAAGGAAATTAAGATCTCTATAATTAAATGTGACGATTTGTCCCGATTACTACATCTGATATTTCCATTATAAATTTACTTTTTCCGTTCCATTAGTTTTCACCACTTCTATACTCAATTCCCAAATTCAAAAGATTTATGAAAATGCTTAACCCTGTTCCGATCCTTGTTCTTATTCTAACTATCGTAATGATCGTTCTTCTTTTCCAACTCCCACTTGAAGAATCAGTTTATTTCTATTATGCTCTAGGGATTATTGTATTTATAATCCTCCCGTGTCTTTATATTGCCATACGTACTGATATCCACGGTTTTTAATTTCGGTGTTGTCATTGGGTTTTATATTTTCTCTTATATGTTGGATCTTCTTGCCTTTTTATTATCCTCTCGACCTCTAGTAAAGCGAGCAACGGTCCAGAATTCATAGATATGAATTTCGAAATGAACATAGTTAATGTTCTAAGAAAGAAATGGTAATAGCACGATCTTTGATTTGTCAAATTACCAGAATATCCAGGAAAGATAGAACTATTAAGAAAATATGTTCTTGATATGTTTATATATCATATAAAATGTAAGAGTCGTGTGACATGGCACATGAGGCGTTATAATCTGTGAATCATCATGTCCCATTTAGAAACTCAGCATGACTTAATGTAATATAATCACGTTGATCAAGTGTCATTATATTATACTAACTCATGCATCAGTTTCCAACACTACTTAATAGTTTCTCATATGATGTAACATTGATAGTTCAAGAGATAAATGATTTCAGATAAGAATAGTTATGAAAATATATTCAGAGAAATCGAGGATATTTATAATGAAAGATACGATAATATCTTTGAATATCTAAGATCAGAGGATGATGGAGACTATTGCCCGCAAGGGTTTAGAGTAAGGAGCAAGATATTCACTAAAGACTTCAGCAGGCATTGAATTATTTGGATTCTTTGAAGTCAAACTTATTCTTTGTGATTTGTCCACGGCTTTCTTCATAGTTTCGCATAATCTGCTTTTCGGTACTAAATTTTCTCTTGAATGTTTCCAATATAATGATACACAGGAAGCACGAAGAGGTATATAATTTCGGACGAGAATATTTATGAAAATATCCTCAGAAATATTAAAGATATTGATGATGATATTTTGGAATTTCTAAGTTCAATGGTTGATGGAGAAAGATTTTTTCGCAAGATTTTAACATGACTTTGGGGCAAGATATTCTCTAAAGATTTCAACGGATCCAGAATTACCTGGATTCTTTGAATATAGGGTTTGGTCCTTGTATTTCACCTTGGTCTCCTTCATGGTTAGCTCAATCCGTTTTTCAGTACCAAACTTTCTATCGAGCGTTCCCAACACTCCATTTTTTTTTATCTTCAAACTCTTGGCCATTTAAGCCATCTACAATGTTACTGTTTCCTCTACATTTAATGCAGCCATATATGAATCTTCGGCTATCAATGCGAGATGGTTTCAGGAGAATTGTGTTTTTAGATGATTAAACGCTGATGGTAATAAGGTGGAATATAAAAGGTTTCTATGGTAACAATAAAAGAGCACACATATAAATCAAGGTTATAATAAGGTTGTTTCGAACGAAAAGTCGAAATTGATTTGTTGGAGCTGTGACAAAATAGGCTAATCTGAATGAAATTCGAAGTTGATTTGCTAAAGCTGTGACAAAATTGGCTACTTTGAAAAAAGAGTGGGAATGTTATTTTGGATAATAATAACATTAAGGAATTAACACAACTACGTGTTAAACGTTTACTCAGTTTCCGAGAGTTTTTCAGGTGCATAGCTATATATATCAATTTTTTCTTCCGTAGCTGAAGTGCGGTTAGTTCATCCTCTCGATTGAGGTGTTTTCAAGAATCATGAAAGGTTTGAACGCAGATTGTAATCGACGAGATACAAATGAGGTTTAAGATGGAATTAAGTGGCAAACTTGAAGAGTTGTTTAGTTTCATATGTTATAATCAATATTTTAATTCATTTTAAGTTGTCCAATCTTGATAGTTCACAGTCGATAGTCCACAGTAACAGTCCAATAATTCATATATAGTTTAATATATAATATTCTAATTAATTAATACGTATCGTAACCCGTATACGTCTCAGACTCGATCACAACTCAAAGTATATATATTATTTTAGAATCAACCTCAACTCTGTATAGAGAACTCGATCATTACTGCATATAGAGTGTCTATGGTGATTCCAAATAATATATATAGATGTGTCGATATGATATGTCAAAACCTTGTATACGTGTCCCGATATTTAAAGTGCGTAAAAATAAATAACAGAAATTTAAATGACGATAAATAAAGTGCGTAAAGTAAATAACAGAAATTAAATGACGATAAATAAAATTGCGAGAATGTAAATTGCGATAATTAAATTGCGATAAATAAAATGTAATCAGTTAGCTAGGAACGGTTAGCGTGGATTCTTAACAAAATTTCTCATAGTTAATTTGTTTGTTTCTAACAAATTTTATTTTGTCAAATTTTTTCTTCATTATGCCACTTGTTGGATTCTGATAAATAAAAATCCAAATATGAAATTGGATGAATATGGTTATTCTGTGGTGAACGAATTTGTATATCGGTGGATGTAAGTAGGATAGTATATGACTGTTGAAACAGATTCGAAGAACGTACAATGTAACTTATTAATGTGAAATTTAAATATTCCTCGGGTATTACCTACCCGTTAAAATATTTTCACCATTAACAGTTTGTACAAGAGAATTTTTAATTATAATCTTTATGAAAACATATATACATATATATTTTCTTCAGATGTATTCATGAATTTAATGAGTTAATATGATATTAAACTCATTTGCTTTTCAGTTGGAACTAGAATAAATAATCTCTAAAATTTAGAGATTACATATTTGCCATGTCGAACGAAGATAAATGAGGTAGAACGATACGTAGAACGAAGATCATACTCAAAGTACAGATGATGATATTGAAGCATGGATTGTTGATGGTACTGGTGCTGTTATTGATTGTACTGTTGGTGCCGGTGATGTTGCTGAAGCTGGTACATTTTGCACCATATTCTCCGAATTGATTATTCGAGCGCGAAGTTCATTGACTTATTACTCCAGGATGATTGTCGGTCGGAACGAGCGGATGAATAAGGTTCAGAATTGTGGATAGAATATAATCTTGTTGAGTTACCCTGGAAATGAGACTGAAAATGGTGTTTCGAACAGGTTCACCGGTAAACGCTTCAGGTTCATTGTCAAGAGGTGAATTCGGTTGGTAGAAGGGATTACCTTCTGTGCGTTTCCATTAATTAAGTCGACTACGAACCCATCAGATGAATTGATAATGGCTGATTGGTTGATTCATGCCGATGACGCTGTTTTCGGAGCTTAGGTGAACATCTATATCAGAATAGCTGACGGAATAACTACCGGAATAGCTATTGTAATCTGAGGGACTCGAACTGGTTGCGGTATTCATCTCGTACGATCAGATGAAGGATTTTCGATAAGAAATAGATTATAGGATGTAGATTAGTACCCTGCAATACATAATTTACATATGCATATATAATACTAGATTCCCATAAGTTACGGAGGAATCTACGGAAATTGTCAGGCAAAGTTACAGTAACAGATACGCTAAGATATGTAGTAGCAGATACGCTAAGATATGAATTTTGTCTATACACTATTCATGCAGCCAATGCAGTAAAACGTGTCTAGACTAAGAATGATAAGCAAGTGATTCTCTAAGAATGATAAACATGTAATTTTTGACACGAAATGATAAGCAAAACTTTTGACATGCAGACACGGTCGAAGTCCAGACTCACTAATGCATCCTAACGACTTATCAGTTAGACACACTAATACAGACATGGTTCGCTAAGACCACCGCTCTGATACCAACTGAAGCGACCCATCCTAATCCATCCGGACGACGTCCATATCGATTATAAACGATTCACAACAGTTGATTACATTGCGAGGTACTTGACCTCTATATGATACATTTTACAAACATTGCATTCGTTTTTGAAAAGACAATTTTTCATTTCATCGAAAGTTGACGGCATGCATACCATTTCAAAATATATCTATCTATAACTGACTTAATAATAATCTTGATGAACTCAATGACTTGAATGCAACGTCTTTTGAAATATGTCATGAATGACTCCAAGTAATATCTCTAAAATGAGCAAATGCACAGCGGAAGATTTCTTTCGTACCTGAGAATAAACATGCTTTCAAGTGTCAACCAAAAGGTTGGTGAGTTCATTAGTTTATCATAAATAATCATTTCATAACTTTTAATAGACCACAAGATTTCATATTTCCATTTCTCATAAACATACGTCCCATACATAGAGACAAAATAATCATTCATATGGATTGAACACCTGGTAATCGACATCCACAATATGCATATAAGAATATCCCCATCATTCCGGGATCCTCCTACGAACATGATATAAATTTCGAAGTACTAAAGCATCCGGTACTTTGGATGGGGTTTGTTAGGCCCAATACTTTAGAGTTCGCGTCAATTAGGGTGTCTGTTCCCTAATTCTTAGATTACCAGACTTAATAAAAAGGGGCATATTCGGTTTAATAATCCAGCCATAGAATGTAGTTTTAAGTACTTGTGTCTATTTCGTAAAACAGTTATAAAAGCAGCGCATGTATTCTCAATCCCAAAATATATATTGCGAAAGCATTTAAAAAGGGATTAATGAAACTCACGTATACAAATATTGTAAAACTGTTAATAAAGCATTTGCATGTATTCTCAGCCCAAAAAAAAATGTAATGAGTAAAAAGGGAGCAAATAAACTCACCTAATGTATTTTGTAGCAAAAATACATATAACGACATTAAACAACTGAACAATGCAGGGTTCGCCTCGGATTCACGAACCTATATCAATTGTGTATTTATTAATACGCATAATGTAAATCACAACATTTCATTTATTAATATGTATTATTTATATATTTATAGTTTTGTAGAATTTATTCTAAATTCTATTTTAAAACGTATACTTATATTATATCTTAAATTATATTATATATATATATATATATATATATATATATATATATATATATATATATATATATATATATATATATATCGATTTTATGTATATATATTTATAATGATTAACGTTTATACAAATAGTGATATTAATATATCTATATACATATATTTGTGATTAGTATTGTATTTAAGAAATTTTATTAGTTTGTTATGCGAATTATTAATGTAATCCAAGTATATACCATAAGTATATGTATAGTGTACAAAAGATTTATTTGTTAAAATAATAATTTAGATAATAATGATTTACTAATAATAATAATAATTTTATTAAAAATGATAATACTAATAGCAAAAATGACATCATAAGTTTTCTACTAATGATAATAATAATGATAATTGTAATAATAATAATAACTATAGTATCTTATTATAATACTTTTACTAATAATAATAATATTACCAGATGTGATAATTTTTATATAAAATTATAGTTTCAATACAAGTGTTAGGTTTTATAAAATGATGCTACTAATAATATTCTTGATTTTAATAATATTACTAATGTGAATAATAATAATACTAATAATAATAATGGACTTAAAACTATAATAATAATAATAATAATAATAATAATAATAATAATAATAATACTAATAAAAATCATGATATTGCTAATACCTAGTAATAATAATAAGTGATAATTACATCCTCTATTTATAATGTTAATGACACTAACAAATTTAGTACTAATATTAATAACAATAACAATCATATTAATAATAATAATATTTAACATTAATATGTAATAATAATAATTGTAAAAAAATAGATAAACAAATGAAGACTACCTCTCAAAGGATGAAGTCCCAAAAAAATTGAAAACAGCCCATGCCCGGGCTCGAACCCCCGACCTCTTGCATACCCGCATCATTCCTTAACCGTTCAGGCTAATGCCTATTTTCTGATTATAATTACTACCCAAATAAATATAACTCGTTTTCTATTATTTCATCTTCTTCTTCTTTAATTTCACTCGACAGAGTATACCATAATCATCTTAATTAATTTGTTTACTATTTTTAAGATTTTAAATGGACTCAGAAACAACCCAGTGATTAAATTAGGTTAATAAAAAAAATAAAAAAATAAAACAGCAGTATGCTGTTCGTCGAGTGGGAGAAACAAACTCAAACACCTAATTCGATTTTTAAAACATTTGAGACAAAGATTGTAACATGAATTGTGTTTGAAATCGTTCATGGAAACTATCTGATTCGTCAATTTGATCTAAGACCTCCAAACAGATTCGAATTTTACCCAAGAACAAAATAGTTAACTTTTAAAATTAAAAGTTTGACTCACAAATTAACGATCGATAGAAAGATTTGGAGATTGAGACTTAACAGAAAGTTCCACTAGAGTAATACTAATACAATGGTATTAATAATTTTTGAAACAAATTCGATTTCGAGTTTTTGAGCATTGCACCCAAGAACAGCGATTTTGGTGGTTTCTGTTTTGGTATAATTTGACAAACATGGCTTTTTAATGATGTGTGAAATTGGTAGAAGTAGTAGGACATAAATGAATTACCTAACAGCTTGAATTAATGATTGTTATATAGAATAATGGATCGATGGTTTTAATCAGGGTAAAAAATAATAATAATAGAAGCAGATGTTGACACTCAACAGAAATTGGATGTTTGTGAATTTGATTTTTTTTTTGACTAACATACATTCAGAGACAATAAATCGAATCTCAGTACATTTTGTTGACTATTGGAAACGAATTCAGAATTTATGATACAATAACGATTATATAAATAAGATTAATATTTAATAATTATTATTATAATATAAATACTAAATAATAGTAATAATAATATTAATAATAATAATTATAAGAGTATTAATAATAATAAGTCATAATAAATAAATTTTTAATGAAATTGATAATAATATTATTAATGATAACTATAATAATAATACTAATTGGTTTTGATAATAATATTATTTAATAATTCTTAATAATAATAATAATATCTAATAATACAAGTGATATAAGAGATATAACAAGTTACATGTATTCTATCTTCGTATTAATTTAATGATAATAATAATACTGATATATAGATATTAATATAAATATTATTAACAGTAATAATAATGTTATACAAATATATACATTCAACTTGTACTTATATTTAATGTTACATCATATATTATACATGTAAATATAATTGAGTTAATATTGTTATATATATATATATATATATATATATATATATATATATATATATATATATCCATTTACTATATTATATTATTCCATAATAGATATTATAATTTTAACAAGTAATATTTACATCTTTTATATATATATTACATATAATAATAATAATTATGTATAGTATAATATATATTCATATATAGTTTCTTTTTAATAATAACCTTATTATATTATATATTATTTTACATATTTAATTCTACTCATTAATTGTATTTTATTATTTACACACTTATTTTTATTTTTATTTTTATAAATATATATATACTTATTTATTAACAACAATTGTTCGTGAATCGTCGGGATTAGTCAAAAGGGTAATTGAATTCATGTAAACAGTTCAATTATTTGGAGACTCAACATTACAAACTTTGCTTATCATGTCGATTTATGTAAAGATTAAGTTTAAATTTAGTCAGAAATTCCCGGGTCATCACAGTACCTACCCGTTAAAGAAATTTCGTCCTGAAATTTGAGTGAGGTGGTCATGGTTAACAATAAAAATGTTTTCATGACCAATATGAGTTGATAATTAGAAGTTTATCATTATTGAATAATAATTATAAAATAATTCGATTATTCTAAGAATACGAGTGAAGCTATCGCAAAAGAGTGAATTGAAGAAAATAAAATTTTCCTTAGCTTTTGAATTAAATAGGGTTAAATTTAGAAAATAAGGTGCGTCTTAACTTTTGACGTTGACTTGGTTGAATTCCGGGATTCAAGGGATTTAAAGAAAATCTTTGAAATCTAAAAGATTTGATTCTTAGGCGAATAAGGAAATTAAGATCTCTATAATTGAATGTGAGAATTTGTCCCGATTACTACATCTGATATTTCCATTATAAATTTACTTTTTCCGTTCCATTAGTTTTCACCACTTCTATACTCAATTCCCAAATTCAAAAGATTTATGAAAATGCTTAACCCTGTTCTGATCCTTGTTCTTATTCTAACTATCGTAATGATCGTTCTTCTTTTCCAACTCCCACCTGAAGAATCAGTTTATTTCTATTATGCTCTAGGGATTATTGTATTTATAATCCTCTCGTGTCTTTATATTGCCATATAATCACCTGAGAATAAACATGCTTAAAACGTCAACAAAAATGTTGGAGAGTTATAGGTTTAACTTATATATTATCAAATCATAATAATAGACCACAAGATTTCATATTTCAATACACATCCCATACATAGAGATAAAAATCATTCATATGGTGAACACCTGGTAACCGACATTAACAAGATGCATATAAGAATATCCCCTATCATTCCGGGAAATCCTTCGGACATGATAAAAACGAATTCGAAGTACTAAAGCATCTGGTACTTTGGATGGGGTTCGTTAGGCCCAATAGATCTATCATTAGGATTCGCGTCAATTAGTAGATCGGTTAACTAATTCTTAGGTTACCGAGCAAAAAGGGGCATATTCGGCTTCGATCATTCACCCATATAATGTAGTTTTATTTACTTGTATCTATTTCGTAAGACATTTATAAAACTGCATGTATTCTCATCCCAAAATATTAGATTTTAAAAGTGGGACTATAACTCACTTTCACAGATTTTTACTTCGTCAGGAGTAAGACTTGGCCACTGGTCGATTCACGAACCTATAACAAATATGTACATATATATCAAAGTATGTTCAAAATATATTTACAACATTTTTAATACGTTTTAATGTTTTAAGTTTATTAAGTCAGATGTCCTCGTTAGTAACCTACAACTAGTTGTCCACAATTAGATGTACAGAAATAAATCGATATATATTATCTTGAATCAATCCACGACCTAGTGTATACACGTCTTAGGCTAGATCACAACTCAAAGTATATATATTTTTGAAATCAACCTCAACACTGTATAGCTAACTCCAACATTACTGCATATAGAGTGTCTATGGTTGTTCCAAATAATATATATACATGGGTCGATATGATATGTCAAAACATTTGCATACGTGTCTATGGTATCCCACGATTACATAATATATTAGAATATATGTATAATACAATATAAGTTAGCTAGGATATGATTTGTATAGAATTGTTACAATATTTCCCGTTGCTACAACAATCAAAAAATAACCAATCTTGTTTTACCCATAACTTCTTCGTTTTAAATCCGTTTTGAGTGAATAAAATTGCTATGGTTTCATATTGAACTCTATTTTATGAATCTAAATAGAAAAAGTATAGGTTTATAGTCAGAAATATAAGTTACAAGTCGTTTTTGTAAGAGCTAGTCATTTTAGTCGAAAGAACGACGCCTTGATGACCATTTTGAAAAACATACTTCCACTTTGAGTTTAACCATGATTTTTGGATATAGTTTCATGTTCATAAGAAAAATCATTTTCCCAGAAGAAAAAATTTTAAATCAAAGTTTATCATAGTTTTTAATTATCAAACCCAAAACAGCCCGCGGTGTTACTACGACGGCGTATGTCCGGTTTTACGTTGTTTTTCGTTTTTCCAGGTTTTAAATCATTAAGTTAGCATATCATATAGATATATAACATGTGTTTAGTTGATTTTAAAAGTCAAGTTAGAAGGATTAACTTTTGTTTGCGAACAAGTTTAGAATTAACTAAACTATGTTCTAGTGATTTCAAGTTTAAACCTTCGAATAAGATAGCTTTATATGTATGAATCGAATGATGTTAAGAAAATTATTACTACATCAAGTTTTGTGTATAATACTACTAGAAAAGAGACAAATGGATCTAGCTTCAAAGGATCCTTGGATGGCTTGAAAGTTCTTGAAGCAGAATCATGACACGAAAACAAGTTCAAGTAAGATCATCACTCGAAATAAGATTGTTATAGTTATAGAAATTGAACCAAAGTTTGAATATGAGTATTACCTTGTATTAGGAAGATATATTACTGTAAATAAGAAAGATTTCTTGAGGTTGAATGACCACTTTACAAGATTGGAAGTAAGCTAGCAAACTTGGAAGTACTCTTGATTTTATGAAACTAGAACTTATAGAATTTATGAAGAACACTTAGAACTTAAAGATAGAAATTGAGAGAGATCAATTAGATGAAGAAAATTGAAGAATGAGAGTGTTTATAGGTGTTTTTGGTCGTTGGTATATGGATTAGATATAAAGGATGTGTAATTTTGTTTACATGTAAATAAGTCATGAATGATTACTAATATTTTTGTAATTTTATGAGATATTTCATGCTAGTTGCCAAATGATGGTTCCCACATGTGTTAGGTGACTCAAATGGGCTGCTAAGAGCTGATAATTGGAGTGTATATACCAATAGTGCATACATCTAAAAGCTGTGTATTGTACGAGTATGAATACGGGTGCATACGAGTAGAATTGTTGATGAAACTGAACGAGGATGTAATTGTAAGCATTTTTGTTAAGTAGAAATATTTTGATAAGTGTCTTGAAGTCTTTCAAAAGTTTATGAATACATATTAAAACACTACATGTATATACATTTTAACTGAGTCGTTAAGTCATCGTTAGTCGTTACATGTAAATGTTGATTTGAAACCTTTAAGTTAACGATCATGTTAAATGTTGTTAACCTAATGTTTATTATATCTAATGAGATGTTAAATTATTACATTATCATGATATTATGATATATTAATATATCTTAGTATGATATATATACAGTTAAATGTTGTTACAACGGTAATCGTTACATATATGTCTCGTTTCGAAATCATTAAGTTAGTAGTCTTGTTTTTACATATGTAGTTCATTGTTAATATACTTAATGACATGTTTACTTATCATTTATCATGATTAAACATACTGTATCAATATCTTAATATGATTCTTATGTATTTAGTAAGACGTTGTTATAACGATAATCGTTATATATACCGTTTCGAGTTTCTTAATTCAATAAACTAAATTTTTATGTATATGATTCATTGTTAAAATACCTAATGAGATACTTACTTATCATAATATCATGTTAAATATATATATAATCATATGTATGTCATTATATAGTTTTTACAAGTTTTAACGTTCGTAAATCACCGGTCAACTTGGGTGGTCAGTTGTCTATATGAAACCTATTTCTATTAATCAAGTCTTAACAAGTTTGATTGCTTAACATGTTGGAAACACTTAATCATGTAAATAACAATTTCATTTAATATATATAAACATGGAAAAGTTCGGGTCACTACACAAATTATTTAAAAATCGCTCCTTTATCGAGTTATTTAACTTAAGTCAAATAGTTTTGTGCAAAATGGTACACGTTGTACATACTTCTAAATTTACTAGGAACTTCGTTCCGTTTATGTTGTCACATCAAACGTTTAAAGGTTTTTCAAAACTTCCTTGATTGATTTTATTAAAGGTTTTCGTATTAGACTACACCATGTATGGACCACGATTTTTATCGCCCTCCGTTAGGGATGAAACTCACTATTAAGATCTTTATTAAAAACCCTTGAGCCACTTTAGATGGCAATTTTATAAAATTTATTGGGAAGTCTTTGCACTCATAGAATGTTCCTTTTAAGGTTAGACATGGCAAAAACGCGGGCCGATAAATCGGTTTTCTGGGGAACACTCAGGGGTCACCCCATTGTAGGAAAGGCACTAGGTGGGTTTCTACTCTTAATATTTCACAGCTAATCACAATACCCTCGTAAACATCATCCCTATGAATCAGTATATTGATGTACAAGAAATCGTTTTTGAGACCCTTTTCACTTGGAGTAAACAATTCTTTATGACCAAGAGTTCACGTATCTTCTCATCCGCACATCCCCTTAAGTATAAGGATAAATTCGGAACAAACCGTTCGAAGAGTTCACTCTCGTTCAAATATCACACCTTTCGTGCGATTTTCTTTCGGAAATGTAATATAAGATACTTTAAGAATCTATGAATCTTATTATCCTCTTGGAAGGGGACTGCTTAAAACATCTACGACACTGATGTGGTTACTATATATATTTCTTCCTTCATTGGTTGCAACTATATGTTGCTCTAGTCGATGTTAACCATAACTTCAACATGTAACTGAAGGGATATAGTTACATTCAGGAACTATGCTTTCGTTCCATCCAAGGATAAGCTCACATGCAGTAAGTTATGATCACCATTTTTTCCATTCTATTTGTCAGCTTTGTATTGTGACATAAGCGCTCGATGTTTTATATGAGTTTATTAACATTCATGATGTATTTCATGCATCCAGCTTACTGAAGATGCCTATAAGGCTGAAAACATCATCTTTCCTTTTGTAGATATATACTCAGATGACATATTCATGTTAACCAGAAAAGAAATCAATTTGTTGATCTCTAAGGTCAAGAGACTTAGTTAATGACATATACCTAATCTTACGTTTATACGCCCAAGTACCTTTCAAGGTAAATAACTCACTTCTGAGCCCACGAGTCTCTCGGAACTTTGATATGCTCCTTCTTCTTCAAATTAGGTACCGTTGTTAGTCACTCCTCAAAATTTTAAGACGAAATTTTCTTTAACAGGTGGGTAATGTAACGACCCGACCTTTTCGACTTATATTTTTGTGCTCTATACTTTCACGAATCTGTGTTTATGTGCGTACTGAGCTAGTTTATGCTCTGGGATCTTTATTCATGATTAATTACTTTCGTTGATACCTTACTACGTGTTATTAAGTGTTTAATCACTTAACTTGATCCTCGAATGCTTTTACGACCGTTAGTGTCACTTGACGTTTAGAACGAGCTATGTTTTGGTACACATTTAACTTTTGTCATAACTTTTGTCATAATTGGAATATTACGACTACGTAATACTAATTGTTATTTCCTAATAACAATTACTTAGGTTTTTGGTTGCTTAATTACACTTAGTAATTTACTTATGCTCACTAGTTAGTCTTGTTAGACTTTAGCCCATCTTACTCTAGCTAATGGACCATTTAATTAGCCCAATTTTAATAAGTTTATGACCCATATAAATGTAAGACAAAAACTCATTTATAAGAGCCAACATACTAGCATTTTTGTTCACCATAATCACAAATGTTGCATGGGATCCTAACAATTAGCACCACTTTTAGACCACCACTAACCAAAAAGCAAAAATTTGTCCCCTTGTCCCCATCTAAGGCCTACGGTTTTAGGGCACCCACCACCACCTCCACCACTATAAATCCTTATTTCACCCATTTCACACTTGATCTCATTCACATTTTACACACACTTACTCTCTAATTCTCTCTCTAGCCTTTCTCACTCTAAAAAGTGTAAGTTTCAAATTTTCTTCTTCTTCTTCTCTTCTCATTTTCGACATCATCATCATCACTAAAGGATCAAGCATTTTAGCTTCTTGATCTTGTTATATCTTGAAGATTGATAATGCTAAAAATGAACATATATTTCATAGCATTATTCCTCAAGAAAGACAAGCTTTTAGTTGCAATTGTCCTATTTACAAGTGATATTCGTTTAAATAATAAAAGGTGAAGACAAAAGACAGATTCGACGAATTGAAGACGTAAACGACCAAAAAGCTCAAAAGTACAAAATACAATCAAATAGGTTCCAATTATTGATAAGAAACGTCTCGAAATTACAAGAGTACAAGATTCAAAACGCAAAGTACAAGATATTAAATTGTACGCAAGGACGTTCGAAAATCCGGAACCGGGACCAGAGTCAACTCTCGATGCAACGGACTAAAAATTACAAGTCAACTATGCACATAAATATAATATAATA
The DNA here is from genome assembly GCF_046630445.1 of Rutidosis leptorrhynchoides. Taxonomy (NCBI): domain Eukaryota; kingdom Viridiplantae; phylum Streptophyta; class Magnoliopsida; order Asterales; family Asteraceae; genus Rutidosis; species Rutidosis leptorrhynchoides. The sequence goes on along the minus strand of NC_092343.1, from coordinate 205,422,486 downwards.
TTTAAATAATTCTTATAATTATTTATATATTATATTTATTTAATTAAAACGTCGACAAACAAGAAAACAAGAATTTTGAGCTGTCACCTACCACCATGCGATCGCATGGCCTGGAGGCACAAAAGCCATGCGATCGCATGGCCAACTTTTTCAGTTCACAGGCCTATAAATTTCGAGCTTTGGTGCCCGATATATCCATATCTTTCTCTCTATCTCGTAAACATATATATATATATATATATATATATATATATATATTATAATTTTAAATTTAATTTTAATTTTAATTCTAATAATAAGGGTATGTTAGCGAATGTTGTAAGGGTGTAAGTCGAAATTCTGTCCGTGTAACGCTACGCTATTTTTAATCATTGTAAGTTATGCTCAACCTTTTTAATTTAATGTCTCGTAGCTAAGTTATTATTATGCTTATTTAATCCGATGTAATCATGATGTTGGGCTAAAAATATTAAAATTAGGTAATTGGGCTTTGTACCATAATTGGGGTTTGGACAAAAGAACGACACTTGTGGAAATCAGACAATGGGCTATTAATGGGCTTTATATTTGTTTAACTAAATGATAATTTGTTAATTTTAATATAAAGATTTACAATTGGACGTCCCTATAAATAACCATATACACTCGATCGGACACGATGGGCGGGGTATTTATATGTACGAATAATCGTTCATTTAACCGGACACGGGAATGGATTAATAGTCACTAGAATTATTAAAACAGGGGTGAAATTATGTACAAGGATACTTGGCATAATTGATATCAAAGTATTAAAACCTTGGGTTACACGCAGTCGATAACCTGGTGTAATTATTAAATAAAGTATTAAAATCTTGCTACAGTTTAAGTCCCCAATTAGTTGGAATATTTAACTTCGGGTATAAGGATAATTTGACGAGGATACTCGCACTTTATATTTATGACTGATGGAATGTTATGTACAAAAACCAGACGAACATATTAAATAATCCAGGACAAAGGACAATTAACCCATGGGCATAAAACTAAAATCAACACGTCAAACATCATGATTACGGAAGTTTAAATAAGCATAATTGTTTTATTTCATATTTAATTTCTTTTATTTTATATTTAATTGCACTTCTAATTATCGCACTTTTATTTATTGTTATTGTATTTAATTGCACTTTTAATTATCGTACTTTTTAATTATCGCAAGTTTATTTTATCGCACTTTTATTTATCGCAATTTCATTATCGTTATTTACTTTACGCTTTAAATTAAGTCTTGTATTTATTTTTAATATTTTATATTTGGTTTTAACTGCGACTTAAGTTTTTAAAATCGACAAACCGGTCATTAAACGGTAAAAACCCCCCCTTTATAATAATAATATTACTTATATATATATTTGTATTTTTATAAAATAAAACTAATATAGCGTTAAGCTTTGTTTAAAGATTTTTTCCCTGTGGAACGAACCGGACTTACTAAAAACTACACTACTGTACGATTAGGTACACTGCCTATAAGTGTTGTAGCAAGGTTTAAGTATATCCATTCTCTAAATAAATAAATATCTTGTGTAAAATTGTATCGTATTTAATAGTATTTCCTTTTAAAAAATTTAATAGTATTTTATACCCCTTAGCTTTAACATCAAGTATTTTTGGCGCCGCTGCCGGGGACCAAAATGTAGCTTAAAAGCTGGAAGCGCAATGCTAAATAAAAAAAAAATTTATTTTTAGTTTACTTTTATAAAAAAATACACTTTTGTAAAAATACGTTTTAATATATTCAAAAATATAAAAAGAAAAACAAAAATATAAATATTTTTAAGACTTTGTTAAATTTATAAGTTCTATAAAAGTTTCTTTATCTTTATTTTATAAAAATATAAGTTTTTTTTTAATTTATATTAATATATTACATAAATTTATAAAACAGAAATATAATACAGCAGAAAAAAATAATAAAAAATAAAAACACTCGAGTCCAAGTACTGTAGCAGCCCAGTGTCTGGCCCGAAACCCTAGCCCATGCGATCGCATGGCCGGGTAACTAAGAACTCATGCGATCGCATGAGCTCTGCAGACACGCCAGAATTGACTGAAATCGGCATTTATTACGAATAATAATTATTATTATTTAACTTAAAACCCTAATTAGGGTTGTATTTTTTATTATTTAGTTTTAGTTTTTATATTTAATTTGTATTATTTAGTTAAATTAGTTTAATTAGTTTTTAAAATTAATAGTTTTATAAAATAAATAATATAAAAATAATATTTTTATAAAAATTGTAATTTTTACAACTTTTAGTATATTTTTATATTTTGTTCCTTTTTATTTAGCGTAATTTTTATATTTTTTTTTTCGCTCGTATTTAGTTTTAATCCATAGTTTTTGCCAGAGTTATTTTTATTTATAGATTTTTAGGCTTTGCCGTAAAATCCCTTAAGTGCTTTTTCTTTAGACTAAGATCTAGGTGCTTTAGAATTTTGCGACGCCTTTTTAAGTTTTAGTTCCTTTTTAAGATATTGCCATTTGGGATATAGTTTTACTTGTAAGCTTTAATATTTTTAGACGCAACTTTTAGTTTTTAGTTTTTAGTTCATTTTTAAGTTTCAACGCGCTACTTTCTTATTTTTATTTTTCGACGCCTTTTACCTATGTATCAATTATCACTCCAATTAGTAATCTTAATTTGCAATTTTAATTTTAAGTTAGTGATAGTAATAAGGTTGGGTTAGTCGAGTGTTTTTAAAATTTTATAAGTCGCTCTTTTTCTTTTCTTTTTCGACCTTTTTCGATGCGCTCTTTTTCTTTCTTATTTCTCGCTATTCTAGTTTTAGGACATAGATTTTTATTCTACTTCTTATCTAAATTTCTTAAAATTACGAAAATTTATTTTAAGTGGTTAAATTGATAGACATCAAAATTTTCTGGTTCGTAGTAATAGTTGGATTTGTACGTAGACCGGGTTATTGGAGCCAAAAAGTACTCAATTATATTGAGATCAAACGAATCCTGCCCCTCTGCTGCAACTTTTGGCTATTCGAAACGTGGGCAAAATCAGAAAAGTCTATTAATTGGATAACTTATATAATTTTTCTTTCCTTTTAAAAACTAATAGGATATTCAGTTAATGCACCGAGCAAGACGTTCACCACCTTTTGTACGTTCACCACCTGTAACCAGATCAAGACATCTAGCAAATATTGTCACCGTTGATTTTCCTTTAGAATCGTCATCCAGTCGACCAAGTACTCCAATTCAAATTTCCGATAATCCATTTTTTGAACCCGACCTCACAATTGAGAATCCGGAGAATATTCAGGGACGATTCATAGATCCTGAACCATTAATTTTTCCTCCGGAACCACCAATCATTCAAACAGAGATTGTTGAGGAACGAACCATTAAATCAGAATCCTCTAGTGATTCAGATTCAACAAATTCAATCATGGAAAATCTAGAACCTTTAAGTATGAAAGACCGAATGAAAGCTAAACGCACTGGCCAAGGTCACACAATTACTCATCCAGACATTAATGCGCCAGATTATGAAATCAAAGGACAAATTCTACACATGGTGACTAATCAATGCCAATTTAGTGGTGCGCCAAAGGAAGATCCAAATGAACATCTTCGTACCTTTAATAGGATCTGCACACTATTTAAAATAAGAGAAGTGGAGGATGAACAGATATATCTCATGTTATTTCCCTGGACTTTAAAGGGAGAAGCCAAAGATTGGTTGGAATCGTTACCTGAAGGGGCTATTGATACATGGGATGTTTTAGTTGAAAAATTTCTTAAACAATTCTTTCCGGCATCTAAAGCCGTAAGACTTCTAAGAGAAATTGTTACGTTCACACATAAACCAAATGAAACTCTATATGAGGCTTGGACCAGATTTGGAAAGTTATTGAGAGGATGTCCGCAACATGGTTTAGACACCTGTCAAATAGTACAAATATTCTACCAAGGATGCGACATCACTACAAGGAAAGACATAGATATAGTAGCTGGTGGTTCTATTATTAAGAAAACCGAAACTGATGCTTATAAAATTATTGATAACACTGCTTCCCACTCACATGAGTGGCATCAAGAAAAAGATATCGTTAGATCATCTAAAGCAGCTAGAGCCGATTCTAGCCATGACTTATATTCCATTTCTGCAAAGATAGATGCTGTCGAGAGACGAATGGAAAAGATGACTAAAGATATCCACTCAATACGAATTAGTTGTGAGCAGTGTGGAGGACCACATTTGACAAAAGATTGTCTCAATATTGAATTAACAATGGAACAAGGAGGGAATATTTCATACATAAACCAAAGGCCTGGAAATAATTATCAGAATAATTATCAACCGCCAAGACCGATTTACAATCAAAACCAGAATTATAACCGAAATGTTCCATAGAACAACCAACAAGGTCCTAGCAATCAACAAGTATCCAATAATACTTACAACCAGCAAAGACCTAATTTTCAAAACAAACCACCACAAACCGATGATAAAAAGCCGAATTTAGAAGATATGATGACGAAGCTAGTTGAAACTCAAATGCAGTTTTTCAGAAACAAACGAATGAACAAAATGCTCAAGCATTTAGAAATCAACAAGCTTCTATTCAAAATTTGGAACAAGAAGTAAGTAACCTAGCAAGGTTAATAGGTGAAAGAAAACCGGGAAGTTTACCTAGTGATACAAATGCAAACCCCCGGAACGAAACAGCTACAGCCATTACCACAAGAAGTGGTACAACACTTAAACCACCTGAAATACCTGAAACTTCTGATGAAACTATTCCTAATCCACAAGAACCACAACCGGATCAAGATAAGGAAAAAGAACCGGTAGTTGAAAAGGTTAATGAAGATAACACAGTTAAGGCTAAACCTTATGTTAAACCATACCAACCACCACTTCCATACCCGAGTAAAATGAAAAAAGAGAAACTTGAAGCCGAGCAATCTAAATTCTTGGATATGTTTAAACAGATAAATGTAAATCTTCCTTTCATTGATGTGATTTCAGGAATGCCTAGATATGCTAAATTTCTGAAAGATCTAATCTCAAATAGAAAGAAAATGGAAGAACTCTCGGCTGTTACTATGAATGCTAATTGTTCAATAGTGCTATTGAATAAGATATCAGAAAAATTATCTGATCCAGGAAGTTTCACAATTCCATGTTTTCTGGGTAGTCTTAGTTCAATAGAAGCATTGGCAGACTTAGGTGCTAGTATAAATTTAATGCCGTATTCACTATACGCTAAACTAGACCTTGGAGAATTGAAACCAACAAGAATAAGCATACAACTAGCCGATCGATCAATAAAATATCCTAGAGGGATAATGGAGAACATGCTAGTTAAAGTTGGTACTTTAGTATTTCCAGTAGATTTTGTTGTTCTGGACATGGAAGAAGATTCTCAAGTTCCTCTCATATTAGGAAGACCATTCTTAAACACGGCTAAAGCAATGATAGACGTGTTTGGTAAGAAACTGACCCTAAGTATAGAGGACGAGAGTGTTACCTTTTCAGTTGATAAAGCAATGCAACAACCGCAATCTGCAGATGATACATGTTATTATATTCAGACTATAGATTCACATGCAGAATTGTTAGAAGAATTTCCAGAATTACAAGGAACAGGAGAATGTTCTTTAGGAGAAGGAACTGAACCAATTGATGAAGCTGAAATGTTAGCTACACTTATGGCTAATGGATATGAACCAACAGCAGAAGAAATTCAAATGCTAAAAGAAGAAGACAGATATCGATATAAATCATCGATAGAAGAACCTCCGAAATTAGAGTTAAAGCCACTTCCAAACCATTTGGAATTCGCTTATTTACATGGTGAATCTGAATTACCTGTAATAATACCGTCTTCTCTTACTGAAAATGAAAAATCTCAACTCATTTCTGTGTTGAAAGCTCATAAACCAGCCATTGCATGGAAGATTCATGATATTAAAGGAATAAGTCCTTCGTATTGCACACATAAAATCCTTATGGAAGAAGGTCATAAAACATATGTGCAATGCCAACGAAGACTAAATCCTATTATGCAAGATGTTGTTAAAAAAGAAATAATTAAACTGCTAGATGCAGGTTTAATTTATCCAATTTCTGATAGTCCATGGGTAAGCCCAGTTCAATGCGTGCCTAAGAAGGGTGGCATGACTGTCATTACAAATGAGAAAAATGAGCTTATTCCTACTAGGACTGTAACAGGATGGCGTGTATGTATTGATTATAGAAAATTAAATGATGCCACCAGAAAAGATCACTTTCCCTTACCTTTTATTGATCAAATGTTGGAAAGATTAGCCGGAAATAGTTACTATTGTTTTCTTGATGGATTTTCCGAATATTTTCAAATTCCAATAGCACCCGAAAACCAAGAAAAAACCACATTCACGTGCCCTTATGGTACTTTTGCTTACAAACGCATGCCATTTGGACTTTGCAACGCCCCTGCAACCTTTCAAAGGTGCATGATGGCGATTTTTCACGACATGATAGAAGAATGCATGGAAGTTTTCATGGATGACTTTTCAGTCTTCGGTGATACATTTGAAACATGTCTAGTTAATCTTGAATGAATGCTTATTAGATGCGAACAATCAAATCTAGTACTTAATTGGGAGAAATGTCATTTCATGGTTAAAGAAGGCATCGTTCTTGGACATAAAATTTCAAAGAAAGGAATTGAAGTGGATAGAGCTAAAGTAGATGTAATTGCTAAACTTCCACATCCCACCAATGTTAGAGGAGTTAGGAGTTTTCTAGGGCATGCCGGTTTTTACCGACGTTTCATAAAAGATTTTTCTAAAATTGCCACTTCTATGAATAAACTCCTAGAAAAGGATGCTCCATTCATCTTTTCAGATGAATGCATCAAATCTTTTAATATTCTTAAAGAAAAACTCACTAATGCGCCGATCATGATAACACCAAATTGGAATCTACCGTTTGAACTTATGTGCGATGCAAGTGATTTTGCAATGGGAGCCGTTTTAGGACAAAGGATTGAAAAACAATTTCAACCTATATATTATGCTAGTAAGACGTTACAAGGAGCACAAACGAATTACACAACTACTAAAAAAGAACTCCTTGCTATTGTCTTTGCTTTTGAAAAATTTCGTTCATATCTCGTTCTAGCAAAAACGGTGGTCTATACCGACCATTCTGCTCTTAGATACCTATTTTTGAAACAAGATGCTAAACCGCGATTAATCCGTTGGATCTTACTCTTACAAGAATTCGATATTGAAATTCGAGATAAAAGAGGAGCAGAAAATCTCGCCGCTGATCATCTTTCTCGTCTTGAAAATCCCGAATTAGAAGTTCTAAATGAATCGGCCATACAAGAAAACTTTCCTGATGAATATCTATTGAAGATAGATTATAATGAAATACCATGGTTTACAGACTATGCAAACTACTTAGTATGTGGATTCCTTGAAAAAGGATTAACTTTCGTGATGAATATCTATTGAAGATAGATTATAATGAAATACCATGGTTTACAGACTATGCAAACTACTTAGTATGTGGATTCCTTGAAAAAGGATTATCGTACCAAAAACGAAAGAAATTCTTCAGTGATATAAAACACTATTTTTGGGAAGATCCACATTTGTTTAAAAGTTGTCCAGATGGAATAATACGCCGATGTGTATTCGGAGATGAAGCTAGTAAAATTTTAAACCATTGTCACACAGGACCAATAGGAGGGCATTATGGGCCTCAACTAACAGCAAGAAAAGTTTATGATGCTGGATTCTATTGGCCTACAATTTACAAAGACACACACCTTCTTTGCAAATCCTGTGATGCTTGTCAAAGGGCCAGAAAAATAAGTCAACGTGATGAAATGCCACAAAATGTCATTCAAGTATGTGAAGTATTTGACATTTGGGGTATTGACTTTATGGGTCCATTTCTAAAATCTCATAATAATCTATATATTCTCGTAGCCATTGATTATGTATCTAAATGGGCGGAAGCACAAGCTCTCCCAACTAACGACGTACGAGTTGTAGTCAACTTTTTAAAACGTCTTTTTGCAAGGTTTGGAACACCGAAAGCTTTAATAAGTGATCGGGGAACTCATTTCTGTAATAATCAACTTGAGAAAGTTCTTAAAAGATATGGAGTAACTCATAAAATCTCTACTGCATATCATCCACAAACAAGTGGACAAGTTGAAAATACCAACCGAGCTTTAAAACGTATTCTAGAGAAAACCGTAGGATCAAATCCGAAGTAATGGTCCATAAAATTGGAGGATGCACTTTAGGCTTTTAGAACAGCCTACAAAACTCCAATTGGAACCACACATTTTAGACTCGTTTATGGAAAAGCATGTCATCTTCCAGTAGAAATTGAACACAAATCATTTTGGGCTTTGAAGACATGTAATCTTGATTTACATGAAGCTGGACGTCTACGGTTAAATCAATTAAACGAATTAGAAGAATTAAGACATGAAGCATATGAAAATTTGTTAATCTATAAGGAAAGAACGAAGAAATGGCATGATAAAAGAATCAGAAGTTCAAAAGAATTTAAAGAAGGAGATAGAGTTCTTCTTTTCAATTCACGATTCAAGCTATTTTCTGGAAAATTGAAATCAAGATGGTCTGGACCATTCATAGTCAAAAGGGTTTTCCCATACGGAACAGTAGAATTAATAAATTCAAATGGGATTGAATTTAAAGTTAATGGTCACAGAGTTAAACATTACATAGATAGTCCAATGGAAGTTGACAACGAAGTTAATCACAATTTTGATACCACAGCTAACTAAGTGTGGGGAGAATCAAGTCTTTTAAAGGATAATATGTATTTCTGTTAGAGTTAGATTTTCTGTTTTCGTGTAGTTCTCGAAAATGGAACCCGAATGGTCTTTCCCTAGCAGACCCTAAAGAACTAGTCTTCTCCCTCCATTCTGAATTTTTATTTTTTTTAGGGTTTTACGAAATGAAGACTTCCTGTGAACTAAACCATGATCTAATGCTACACGCTTTGATCACTAAACGTAATAATGACACACTTCCAAGTGAAATAGTATCATTAATCAGAGGTAAATTGGACGGAGTAAGAAAAGAATCCAGATGCGTAGATAATAAGTCACAATTTGGTAAAGGAAAATCAAAATCCGCTGCGAAAAGAAGAGCACGACACCTTGAAAAATGTCACAAATGCGGAAAATGGTCACATGAAGGTAAATGTTCAAATAATCAAACCTATTCAAATACCAAATTTGTTACTTTATGCAGAGACGGCCCGTTCATATGTTTAGAAGAAAAAACACTGAATGCTAGAGGTTACGCCTATGTAGCTATGGAAAACCAATTAAACCGACTATCTTATGAGTGGGATAGATCGTATCACTAAGAATACTATCTCACAGATAAGTCTGTACAGTTTTTATTTTTTTTATTTTTATTTTTAACCTTTTGATAATAAACGCTAATTTGTTCGCTATAAAGTATTAAATTGGTATTCGATGAAATTAGGTTTGGCAACCGAAATTATTGATATCATTCAAAAATTTATTACATCACTGCGAAATTTAACGTTTATTCTTAAGGTATAAATATCTTTAATCAATCAACCCAAAATATTTCAAAAATTCGTCATGAGTTAAATTAGGTCATGGAACCGAAATTACTTTACCGAAAAGAGGGGCGTATATTTTTGATAATATTTGATTGATTAAAGTGGGATAAAGGCCAAAAAGATTTTTAATTTTATTTTTACCATGTTTTTACAATTAATATATAATTATTAATTTAATATTGTAAACTTATTTAAAATTATAAATATTTGAAAAATTAATATTTTTAATATAAGTTTGTATGTATGAAAACAAAAATATAATTTAAGTTTGGTGTGAATTTTTTTTTTTTAATTTTATGCATTTTAAATTTAAGTTTGGTGTGAATTTAAAAACAAAAATTTACTTTATTTTGCTATGTTAAAAATATGATTTTTAAAATTCGTCGTAAGTTGAAGACTAGGTCTTTGAACCGAAATTGCTTTACCCGAGGAAGGGACGAGAACTTTTATTATCATTATTTTTAATCTTATTGAATTAAAGTATGCCAAAAACATTAAAAAATCCCAAAAATCTTTGCTTTTAAAATCGCGCTTTAATTTGACAAATTTTAAAATTTTGTCGAGGGACAGACTAGGACAACGATCCGAAACACCCTCGCTCCTAAAGAAAAACAAAATTTTTAGAATTTAATTAATTATATGTTTTATAAAGTATAAGGTTGTTAAAAAAAAAAAAAAAAAAAAAAAAAACCTGAAATCACTGTAGCCAGGTACCCATGCGATCGCATGGGATTCTCACTATCCCTCCATGCGATCGCATGGAGAGTAAAATCAGGCCTGATACATACAGCGACCTGCTCTTCTCTTTTCACAAAACACACACAACATACACGAAAATACTCTCAAATCTTCATCAAAATTCACCAAAATCCACCGTAATTCGTCATTTTTCTTGCTCTAATCATGCCTAGATTCTCATTCTTCAGCAAAATGGTAAAAATTACACCCCTAAACTCATAAATTTGCTAGTTTTTGTGATAATTACCAATATTTTACCTAATGCTATTTTGTTAATTTCTAGTGTAATTAGTGTTAAATTATTAGTATTTGATGCATGTATAACCTAGATTGATGCTATTTAACATGATTTGAAGCCAAAAACTTCAAAATTTTTAGAAATCTAGGGTTTGTGTTCTTGAGCAATTTGAGGCTTTTTGATATAAACAGGTTATGGCCGATTTTTGTCATGAATTATTGCTAAATTGAGTAGTGTAACATGTTTAGGTAGTTAAATGATCCAAACATTGATCCTAAACATGATTTTTGGAGAATAAAGTGGACTTTTTAAGTCCAAAATTCATGAACTTGATTAATTTGATGTAATTGCCATTTGAGACTTGTTTAATTATTAGTAATGACTATTTTAACATGTTATTTGAGTTAAATGCTTATGAACTTTGTATACATTTTCATATGTGCTTATTTGAAAAGTGTAGAATTGTGAAAAATTGTGAAAATGTGTATAAGTTTAATTTTGATTTAACATGTTATAGTTATTATTTTAAGTTGTTATTTTGCTAACACTAATGCATATTTGGATGCATAAATTTTGTGTTTAATGTGTTTTGTAGAAAGCCGATACGGGAGGTTCAGGAGCATCATCATCTAGACGACCAGCACCAGCACCAGAACCAGAACCAGAAATGCAACACGAACAAGAACCACAACAAGAACCACAACAACAGCCTGATCAGCACATACCTTATTATGATCCGGTACAGTTTGTTGATGAATTCATAGTATTCCCAATGAGGCCACCAGTAGAATTCCCAACGATTTCTGAGCACACTCTACATCCTAATCTGAGATTTGATAGAAGATGGAGAGATTACGAGACATATCAAAGGAACAAATTCAAATTGGTAACAAAAAATATAGAGGTGCCAAGGGTAATCGATTGGGCCCCTCTGGAAACGGTCCATCTAGCTGACCGTGTTAGACAGCTTTTGGTTCAAAGGTATGGCAGTTCTTCTTTTACAGATTGGGAACGTCTTTTCACCATTCGTAGACCTGTATATAAGGAATGGTGTGTTGAGTTGATGAGTACTGTATCACTTGATACAAATATAGTTAGAATAGATGATAGAAGATTTCTTAAGTTTATCCTTGGCGGTAGGATGTACAGAATATCCATGCTGGACATGGCCAGGGCTTTACAGATATATACTCCTGGTGAGTTGCTACTACCTGATTGTACAAACTTGATTCATTATGGTAAAAGGGTAGATAGCAACTTTGACGCTGATGCCATTTGGAGGCGTATGTCACATTTTGATGTTTTTACACGAGCAGGAGGACACTCCTATACACATATTGACAGAGCCGAGCTTCGTATTATTCATAGATTTTTGGCTAACTCGATTACACAGAGAGGTCACAATAAAGAAAAAATTACCTTACATGATTTATTCTACCTAAAGTGTATTCGGGATCCTAGAAGCTTTGTCAATATCCCTTACTGTGTTGCTTTTTATTTATCTAAAATGGTAGAGGGAATGCAGAACGGGAGTATAATAGGAGGAGGTATTTTTGTTACTCTCATTGGAGAGTATTTAGGTGTTGATGGGAACCAAGGGGTCCATTACAGCTTTGTAGAGAACAGGTTGAGCCCTTAGAATTGAAAGTTTATGTGGGTGCTAAGGTATTGAAAAGTAGACGTAACCAGGCAGTACCCTATGAGGGACCTCATTCTCAGGTAGAGAGAGGCTCAGACGAGGAAATGGAGGAGGCGTAAGACATTAGGGATGTCTTTCGAGATGCTATTCTTGACGTCCACGTTCGTATAGATGAGGAAGCAATGACGAGCGCGGCCAGACATAGTATGTACGAGCAGTGGAACTCCGAGCGAGTATACGAGGATTATAGGTGACGCCAACACGATAGATGGTTAGTTCATCAGCACCAAATCATGAGCCAGCTATCATATCAGGTACCAAATAATTACGTGCCTACTCGACCTGCTCATTTTCCACCACACAGCCCCGATATCCGACCACCCTTTAACCGGTATGACTATAACCAAGCCTATCAGGACACCTATAACCAACAATGGAACCCACCTGACGAGATGAAATGGAACCCCTATCCAGACTGATTTGGTTCCATTTGATTATTTTTATGATTGTTATGTTTTTATCTTTTGACTTTTTCATGTTTAAACTTATGTTATTGGATATATTTGTGTAATTTTTATCATTTTTATTATTATTGTGTACTAATATTTCACATTTAGGATTTGAAAGTGGGATATTAAGTCCCATTTCAAATTGCCACGCATGTTTATATTTGTATGTATGTACATTGTCGATTGTACAAAACAGGGTAAAACAGCGCAATTTTCAAAGACTGGCATTAAGTTCAGCAAAAGCTACTAATTTTGACGACAAGATGTCAAATAAATGTGATGTAACAACAGACAGAATGAACAAATGATATGCACCATTTATCATTCAGCAAACAAACGCCAATATGTTTGGAAACTTTGGTAAAATTTAATCATTTCTACGCTAATCACCCTCAATAATTTAAATTGTTACTGATTTCTTACAAATGAGGGCATTGCAAGATCTTAAGTGTGGGAAGGGGTTAAATTCTTTCGGATTTTAAAATTTTTACTTTATACACTTAGTTACCATTAGAAATACTAGTAAAGCAGTAGTTGTATTAGAATCTAGTGCTCTCTGATAATAAAGAACAGCCCTAGTCTAATATACTGACTACCCAATTCTATTAAAAATTTTCAAAATTTTCAATTAAATGAATTCAAAATCTTGTTTATACATATTTATAAACGATAAAACTAGGTATTAACACCAAAATTATTGTTACCTCGGAAAGGACATAAATTGAGAAACAAACCAAAATGTTAAAATTCATTTAAAATGGAATAGAGGACAATAAAAAGGAAAATAAAAGCCAAGTGTGGGAAAATTTACCAAGTTATTTTAAACATATGTCACATATTTCTGTAACAAATAATTAAAGATACTTTTGCTTTGGACTAAACTAAACAGTTTTACCTGATTTACTGTAAGAAAGATGGATCTACACGATGAATCAATTCCATCATTAAAAGGAAGTAAAGTCTTCCGAAAAAGAAACACGCTTCTTGATTTAGGTCATGAAGTTGTCGTCCAGACCAGCTGTAGGTTGATGAAAAATCTAGAAAAGTCATCTCTAAAATCAGCAGGAAATCCACGGACCTCAGCATAAAACAGGGTCGCCAAGTGGTCAGATTTATCCTAACCATGAGAAAGATTTATCTCGTACAATGGGGGGGCACCGTGAAAATTAGCTTGATAAGACTAATAAATCAGATCCTCAGAAAGGATAATCTCCTTTAAAGATCAAAAATCAGCTTTTAAGACTGATATTACTCAATCCTAGAGATTGACCTTAAAGATTGAGAATTACAAACTCATGGAATTCAATGATATCTAAACTCGAGCTTGAACGAGAAAATATTTTGATCAAATTATAAACCGATTTGTTTTCTGAAAACCCATTTTCAATGCGTTCATTACCATTGAACGTAAAATCCTAGGAATTCACCTGGAATTCATTAGGTCATCTGAACCAAATCGGGTGTCAACCGTAAGAACGGTGGTTGCATAGCATGGTCAAAGACAGGACTTTGTGCCAGACCAAAAATTTATAAGGGTGAGCTTTACTATTGCTCCTACCAAGGATAGTAATTGCGTCCGACACGTTATAAGATCATAATTAAAAGCATGTCAGGGGACATTGCCTTAACAGTTGCTTGTTCAACGCTTTCCTTTACAACCGGACGGTAGTTTATCGAAAGGTAATATTCGGAGCAAGTACACTGGACGTGTTGCTTTCCTAATACAAGGTTAGCAAGTGGGTGACACAAAACCGCAAGTTTTGAGCTAAAATTTTCAAATCTAAAACCTACCAAACCCACAAAAATATTTTGCAAACACCGGTGAAGGGTTATTCCAGAAAAAACTTATCTAGGGTAAAAACTAGATTTAATTTTCAAAAGATCAAATGTTTTCATAAAGATCTAATTTCCTTAAAGGATATAAATTTTATAGTCATGTGGGACTGTAAACCACATCGTTACTACCATTGTTTATACCGCCGTAAAGAAATCACTGATGTACAAAGTGTGAAGAATAAAGAAGTGATTCTAGTATTTCAAGACTATATTGCTTGAGGACAAGCAACGCTCAAGTGTGGGAATATTTGATAATGCTAAAAACGAACATATATTTCATAGCATTATTCCTCAAGAAAGACAAGCTTTTAGTTGCAATTGTCCTATTTACAAGTGATATTCGTTTAAATAATAAAAGGTGAAGACAAAAGACAGATTCGACGAATTGAAGATGCAAACGACCAAAAAGCTCAAAAGTACAAAATACAATCAAAGAGGTTCCAATTATTGATAAGAAACGTCTCGAAATTACAAGAGTACAAGATTCAAAACGCAAAGTACAAGATATTATATTGTACGCAAGGACGTTCGAAAATCCAGAACCGGGACCAGAGTCAACTCTCAACGCTCGACTCAACGGACTAAAAATTACAAGTCAAATATGCACATAAATATAATATAATATTTAAATAATTCTTATAATTATTTATATATTATATTTATTTAATTAAAACGTCGACAAACAAGAAAACAAGAATTTTGAGCTGTCACCTACCACCATGCGATCGCATGGCCTGGAGGCACAAAAGCCATGCGATCGCATGGCCAACTTTTTCAATTCACAGGCCTATAAATTTCGAGCTTTGGTGCACCATATATCCATATCTTTCTCTCTATCTCGTAAACATATATATATATATATATATATATATATATATATATATATATATATATATATATATATATATATATATATATATATATATATATATATATATATATATATATATATATATATATATATATATATATATATATATATATATATATTATAATTTTAATTTTAATTTTAATTTTAATTCTAATAATATGGGTATGTTAGCGAATGTTGTAAGGGTGTAAGTTGAAATTCTGTCCGTGTAACGCTACGCTATTTTTAATCATTGTAAGTTATGTTCAACCTTTTTAATTTAATGTCTCGTAGCTAAGTTATTATTATGCTTATTTAATCCGAAGTAATAATGATGTTGGGCTAAAAATATTAAAATTGGGTAATTGAGCTTTGTACCATAATTGGGGTTTGGATAAAAGAACGACACTTGTGGAAATTAGACTATGGGCTATTAATGGGATTTATATTTGTTTAACTAAATGATAATTTGTTAATTTTAATATAAATATTTACAATTGGACGTCCCTATAAATAACCATATACACTCGATCAGACACGATGGGCGGGGTATTTATATGTACGAATAATCGTTCATTTAACCGGACACGGGAATGGATTAATAGTCACTAGAATTATTAAAACAGGGGTGAAATTATGTACAAGGACACTTGGCATAATTGATAACAAAGTATTAAAACCTTGGGTTACACGCAGTCGATAACCTGGTGTAATTATTAAACAAAGTATTAAAATCTTGCTACAGTTTAAGTCCCCAATTAGTTGGAATATTTAACTTCGGGTATAAGGATAATTTGACGAGGATACTCGCACTTTATATTTATGACTGATGGACTGTTATGGACAAAACCAGACGGACATATTATATAATCCAGGACAAAGGACAATTAAGCCATGGGCATAAAACTAAAATCAACACGTCAAACATCATGATTACGGAAGTTTAAATAAGCATAATTCTTTTATTTCATATTTAATTTCCTTTATTTTATATTTAATTGTACTTCTAATTATCGCACTTTTATTTATTGTTATTTTATTTAATTGCACTTTTAATTATCGTACTTTTTAATTATCGCAAGTTTATTTTATCGCACTTTTATTTATCGCAATTTCATTATCGTTATTTACTTTACGCTTTAAATTAAGTATTGTATTTATTTTTAATATTTTACATTTGGTTTTAACTGCGACTTAAGTTTTTAAAATTGACAAACCGGTCATTAAACGGTAAACACCCCCCCCCCCCTTATAATAATAATATTACTTATATATATATTTGTATTTTTATAAAATAAAACTAATATAGCGTTAAGCTTTGTTTAAAGATTTTTTCCCTGTGGAACGAACCGGACTTACTAAAAACTACACTACTGTACGATTAGGTACACTGCCTATAAGTGTTGTAGCAAGGTTTAAGTATATCCATTCTCTAAATAAATAAATATCTTGTGTAAAATTGTATCGTATTTAATAGTATTTCCTTTTAAAAAAATTTAATAGTATTTTATACCCCTTAGCTTTAACATCAAAGATTCAAACTTTGATTTGAATCCTTCAAGAACATGAAAGAGTCAAGCTTTCTAGCTTTGAATCTTCATTATTTTGTTGGATCTAAGTTTTCTAGCTTATGTTCCCTTTATTTTGTTAAAAAGATCAAAACTTGTGTTTATGATCTTCATGTAACTTGAAGATCTGGCCTTTTGCTTTAAGAATCTTCAAGAACATTAAAGATCCAAGCTTTCTATCTTAGGGTTTCATTATTTTGTCAAAGATCTTAGCTTTTTAGCTTATGGTCTCATTACTTTCACCATATCTTAGCTTTCTAGCTTATGGTCTCATTAATCTTGTAAAGATCCAAGCTTTCTAGCTTAGGGTTTCTTAATACTTGAGATCTAAGTTATCATTATAGATCTCACTTACTTGGAACCTTTTTGTGATTCTTGTAATGATAAAGATCAAGTCTTCATCGTTTCATATGATGAAGATGCATAAACTTGTGTCAAAAGGACAAAGGTTGAAGCTTTATTGTGTTTATGCAATAAAGAGACAACCTTGATGTTCAAAACTTGTAGAATGTTAGCTTTTACTCTTAGTTGTGTGTTGATGGTTGAAACTTGGTCAAAGTGATGCTAAAACATCAAAGAGTTGTACACTTAAAGCTTACACGCATCAAGGATGAGAACCGTGATGAGCATCAAGCACCAAGGAACCCACCAGAGCACTTGTTTGCTATTTTTCGGGGTCTGATCAGACTCCTAGGACTTCTGTAAAATCGATTTGAAGTTATTTCAGTTCGAGTAGATGACTTTTCATTTATGACTCACCTAAATCCGATATACGGTTTAGGATTTATAGCATTCTGAAAATCACTACGCCCTTGTAACGACGTGCTAAAAATTCTGACCTACGCGCGCTTGAACCGTCACCACGGTCAAACGACATAAAATTAGGATCTTAAAATTGGACAGCGGTTAGAGGACTCACATACGGAGCCTTTTCCACTGACCACGCATCTTTTTGGTTTATATAGAGGTCGTAGCTGATGTCCGAAGTCAGCCTTTTGTTTCGATCTCTATTCTTGTTGAAAACTTACTTTATCTTTTATGAATGATGATGATGATGATGTTGGGATTTAACAAGTTTCATAATACTTATAATCATTCAAGAAACAAGATTTGCGGAAGCGTATAAATTACCATTTTAAAACTTGTAAATCTTTAACCAATTAAAGTTAAATCCCAATAAGGATCAAGTTGTGAAACATACTTACAAACTAAGAGTGGGTTTAGAGTTTATACCTCCTCAAGCTAGTTGAGGGTTAGTTCAAAAGAAGATGATGAAGATGATGAAGAATGGAGCTTCAAAGTGATGAAACCTCAAGGAGAAATACCCCAAGCTTTTGCACCAACACCTAGCCTTTGGTTAGGATTTAATAACACTTGAATTGAGCTTGCAATAACCAAATGAAGAACCCTTTCTTCCTCCCAAAAGGCCACAAAATTCAGCTGGGTTTTAGGAGAGTTTTGTGCAGAATTTTGATGTACAATTGCATGTATCTCTTGCTACTAGTCAAAGGACATGTATATGTGGAATTGTGTTATGGAAAGCAACAAGAATAAGCATATGATAGACTTTCTTGGGGCTCCAAAATCTGCCCACCATCCATTATTTTATAACAAGAATGATTTTATAAAACTTGTTACAAGTTTTATAAAACTTGTATAAAATAAAATGTATTTGTTACTTGCAATAATTTTATAAACCATTTTATAAAATATAACATAATATAATTATTTAAACCTATAAATAATTAAATCCACATCATATATAAATTATCCAAATAATTTATCTCAAGTGATTATGATTTAGAAAACCGATTTTCTAAAGTTCAAGTGTCGCGTATTTATTTAACAATCCAACCGTTAAAATAAATACATATAAAGTGTTGGTAAGCTTGTTATTGGGTATGACCCGACTTGGATCATAACATAGTGGCCACGTTAATTTAATATGTCTCTCGGGCATACGAAATACCTTCAATCTCCCACTTGCACGAGAAACATAAGAAATTAATGCAAGTGATGGATACCACCTAACGACCGTCCATCACCCCCAATATGTTATGACTTTTGCCATTCAATAACATCATCCCTTTCGAGTTCCCATCTCGAATATTAATAGGTGAATCTTTCATCACATCCTTTCGTCCTAGATGTCATGTTAAATCCAAGAGACATAGAGTGATCACTCTCTTCTAGATTTAACTTTATCAGGCCTTAGACATCTGACTCTCAACGAATAAGAGGGACAAATTCCATCTTGACTACATATGTCCTAAATATATACCTTGCATTATACCTGAGCTCCTCCTTATGAACTACCATATTTCAGAATAGCGAAGGAAAGAATCAAGGCACAATACTTGGCAAATATCTGAACCCAATATGTATCTCAGGTCAGAGGATACAATAATATTCGCCTTTACTCAAGATTACATGTGATCAACCACAAAGGCTCCATTTAGTGAATCTTGAGAGCGGGTCTTCCAATATTTGTATCCCACAAATATCTATGAACCTTGGTAGCAACCTTGCCCCACATTCAGTCCGTGAATGTATACCAATCCAAGTTCATAATAGTCTAACCCTCACATTTGCTCCCACAAATGTGATTGACTACGGAATTTAGAATAATTACTTATTCATGGATAAAATATGCAAAATAGGAACATAACTCAAAATAAATTAATACCATAATTATATTAATGAGTTTGAACAATTTCGTTCCGTTACAATACTTAAAACAGATCATGACCAATCACTAGAATATCGAAGCCCTAATGCACAAACATGTCCAGTATGTTTTGCTCCATGTAAGAGCTTCGTGAGAGGATCTGCTATATTAAGATCTGTGTGAACTTTGCGAATACATATCTTTCCCTTTTCAACTTCATCCCTTATGTAGTTGAATCTCCGCTCAATGTGACGGGTCTTTTGGTGAGCACGAGGTTCTTTGATTTGAGCAATCGCACCCTCGTTGTCACAAAAGATCTCAAGAGGGTCCTGAATGGAAGGGACTACTCCTAAGTCGTCGATGAATTTCTTCATCCATGCAGCTTCCTGAGCTGCCAATGATGCGGCGATGTACTCCGACTCTGTAGTGGATAAAGCAACAACATCCTGTTTTGAACTCTTCCAAGAGACCGCACCTCCATTTAATGTGAAGACATAACCGGATTGTGATCGAGAATCATCTCGATTAGTTTGGAAACTCGCATCCACGTAACCTTTTACAGCAAGTTCCTCCTCACCAGACCCATATATCAGAAACATATCCTTAGTCCTCCTAAGGTATTTCAATATACTTTTGACAGCAATCCAATGACTGCTTCCTGGGTTATTCTGGTATCTACTTGTCAGGCTAAGAGCGCATGACACATCCGGTCTAGTGCATATCATTGCATACATGATTGACCCAATGGCAGACGCATATTAGACCTTCTTCATTTTCTCTTGTTCATCTTTCGTGGTGGGGCACTGAGATGAACTAAGGAGTGTTCCTCTTTGAATAGGTACCAAACCTTTCTTAGAGTTCTCCATCTTCAACCTTTTTAAGATCTTTTCAATGTATGCACTTTGATTCAAACCTATCAGTTTCTTGGATCTATCCCTGTAGATCCCAATCCCCAAAACGTATTGTGCTTCTCCAAGATCCTTACTGGAGAAGCATTTACTTAGCCAAGTTTTAACTCTTTGCATTGCCGGAATATCATTTCCAAATAACAATATATCATCCACATATAGTACAAGGAACATGATAGTGCTCCCACTAGCTTTCTTATATACACAAGCTTCATCACCATTTTTAATGAAGCCAAATTTCTCGGCTTCCTCATTAAAACGATGATTCTACATTCTAGATGCTTGTTTCAATCCGTAGATTGACTTCTTTAACTTGCATACCTTTTTAGGATATTTCGGATCAACAAAACCTTCAGGCTGAACCATATAGACATCTTCCACAAGATATCCATTTAGGAAAGCGGTCTTGACATCCATTTGCCATATTTCATAATCATAATGAGCAGCAATGGCAAGTAATATCCTAATAGACTTTAGCATTGCCACAGGCGAAAAAGTTTCATCATAGTCAACCCCTTGAGTTTGAGTGAAACCTTTTGCTACAAGTCTAGCTTTATATGTATCCAAGTTTCCATGTATGTCGGTTTTCATTTTGAAAAGCCATTTACAATCAACTAGCCTTGAGCCAGCAGGTTGTGTAACAAGTTCCCAAACTTGGTTGTCATACATGGATTGCATCTCAGCGTTCATGGCTTCCTGCCATTTATCTTTATCAATCCTTGATAAAGCATCTTGGTAGTTTATTGGTTCATCCAAATCAACCACATTGCAACTATCCATGAGAAACCCATATCTCTCAGGAGGATTACTAATCCTACCAGATCTACGAACGTCTTGTGTATTTTGATCATCCATTTGATCACTCTCAACATTTTCATGTTGAGTGCTAGTGTCAACCAATTGTGTATCACCTACTTGATCTTGAACCTCTTCAAGATCTATCTTCCTTTCACTACTTCCTTCCATTAGGAACTTAGTTTCAAGGAATTCCGCCTTCCGAGCAACAAATACATTCTGCTCGGATGGATCATAGAAATAATATCCCATATTATCCTTGGGATATCCTATGAAGATACACTTCGTGGATCGAGCATTCAACTTATTAGGGACGTAACGCTTAGGATAAGCTTCACATCCCCATACCTTTAAGTATGATAGAGATGGAGGTTTTCCAAACCACATCTCATGAGGTGTTCGTTCCACTTTCTTGGTTGGGGCCATATTTAAAATACGAGCCGCGGAGCATAGACAATAACCCCAAAATGATAGAGGTAACGAGCTTCTAGCCATCATAGATCGAACCATATCCATTAGGGTTCGGTTCCTCCTTTCAGAAACTCCATTCAGTTGGGGTGTTCCAGGAGGAGTGAGTTACGAGATAATCCCACAACTTCTAAGATGATCTTGGAAAGCATCACTTAGGTATTCACCTCCTCTATCAGTACGAAGTACCTTGATTGTCTTATTGAGTTGATTTTGTACTTCGCTTTGATACTCTTTGAATGCTTCAAAAGTTTCGTCCTTATGTCTTAACAAGTAGACATATCCGAAACGACTGAAGTCATCAATGAAAGTAACGAAGTATCTTTCCCCATTCCTAGTTATGGGCTTAAAGGGTCCACATACATCCGAATGTATTAATCCCAATAAGTCCTTAGCCCTTTCATAGGTCCCTCTGAAAGGTGCTTTAGTCATTTTGCCTTGTAAACAAGATTCACATACATCAAACGAGTCTAGTTCATTTGATTTCAAAAGGCCATTCTTTTGAAGTGTATGCATTCGATTCTTGTTTATGTGACCAAGGCGACAATGCCATAAGTAGGAATCACTCAAATCCCTTTTGAGTTTCTTGGTGCTAGTATGGTATATTGAGCTACTAGATGATGTGTCATCATGAACCAATTCATAAATTCCATTTGAAGGCGAAGCCTTAAAATAGAATACATTATCTAAATAAACGTGAATATCATCATTAACAAAATTAAGATAAAAACCACATTGTTTTAAACGGGAAACTGAAATAATGTTTCGACATAAATCCGGTGCATACAAAACATTGTTCAAAATAAGTTCCAAACCACTTGGAAGCTTTAATACAAAGTCTCCTTGAGCCTTCACTTGCACTTTGGCTCCATTACCCATAAAGAGACTTGATGTTCCCATTTGCTTGCTACTTCTTTTGAACCCCTGCAAAGAATTACAAATGTGAGTTCCACATCCAGTGTCTAATACCCATGTATTAGAAGAAGTAATACTAAGCTCTATATATACCATATATATATTACCTGAGGTTTACCCCGCATCCCTCTTTTCCTTCAACTCCTTAAGGTAGACCGGGCAGTTTCATTTCCAGTGACCCATTTCACCGCAACCGAAGCACGGGTCTTCCTTGGGGTTTGCTTGTCCTGCAACCTTTTGCTTCTTGTTCTTGTTTTTGGTTGGGGTACCAATCCTTCCCTTTCCCTTGCCTTGATGGGCGGGTCCTTTCCTCTTAGCCGCCTTTGGCTTAGAGGTGTTATTACCTTTGGACCCACCATCATTGATCATTAGCACGGGTGAAGCCCTCTTACCCATGCTAGTTTCTGCCGTCCTAAGCATGCCATGAAGTTCGCCAATGGTCTTATCCATCCCATTCATATTGTAATTAATTACAAATTGGTCAAACCTCTTTGACAAGGAGTTTAGGATAAGATCTGTGGCTAGCTCATTAGATATGTTGAGATTAAGACGGTTTGCGCGATCAATGAGGCTTTTCATCTTAAGGACATAAGATGAAACGGATTGGGAGTCGTCCATACGACATGCATGAAGCGCTCGGACAGTTTCAAAGCGCTCGACACGAGCTTGTTGAAGGAACATCTCCTTCAATTGCGTGATCATGTCGTATGTAGTATGATGCTCGAAATCCTTTTGGAGTTCGGGTATCATAGTCCCAAGCATTAGGCAAGCGACTTGCACCGAATCGGTGCAATACTTATCCCAATAAGCCATGCCTTCCGTATCATCCTCGTCGGGTTGATCGGGAATGGGGTCTTCTAACACATACGCCTTATCCTCAAGTTTGAGGACAATCCTAAGATTGCGGAACCAATCCATAAAGTTCGTATGGTTGAGTTTGTCTTTCTCGAGGAGAAACCTTAATGATAGGTTGTTCAAGTTAATAGGTGCGTTTTGCATGTTGTTGTTATTGGCGGCCATCTACAAAATTTAACAAAGTTCATTTAAGTATCAATTTTAAATTTAACAATCAATACCCTTTAAATCCAATTGATATATATTAAATTTTAGAATCCAACGGTAAACCAAATTTCGGTTAGGTGACCTTTATCCCGTCATTTGATTTAGCTAGGTAGTCATTATATGACAATTGCAATCCTTTTGCAACTTCTAAGTTATGGGATCATGCAATCCTTTTGCAAGACATATTATCCCATCAACGCCTATTTGTTCATCATGCTTCGGTGACCCTAAGTTCATGATTTCCAAATCAAGTCGTCCTACTTGTTTAGACATGTAAACTTAACATACAAGTGGTTAGGTGACCTTTATCCCACAAGTGTGCGAAATTTACCTTAATCATATTAGTTTGCTCATAATGGTTAGGTGACCTTTATCCCATTATAAGTTCCTTAATACGTCTAAGTGTCATACAATAGGATGGCGTTTAAACTTTTTAACCTAGTGTGTTAAAGGGATTTTAAGTTTTCATTAATTCTAGTTTGAGAAAACTTTTATGCCATACACCAACATGCATTTAGTGTATGGTTCATTTGAAATCCATTTTCATGTCTATAAACCATTTTATATATATGATCCTAATCATGTTCTTAATAACCGTTTATTAATGTCCTTTTAGCCATTTTTAATTCAACCAATTAAATTGTCGTTTTGCTTGTTGTTAACTTGTGTGATTAACTTGTAGCATACAATCATACAATCCACATAATCATACAAAAAACAACCATGCATGCAAAACTAATATGTTCACAATCAAGCCATTTTGGTAGACATTTGTTTAGCCGAAAACAAATGCCACCGGATAAGGGGTAATTACACAAAGTAGGAGATTTCAAATCTCCCACTTAACCTTGCATCCAAATGCTTCTTCATGTGTTCTTCAAGTCTTCATCATTCTTCATCATTTTACAAAATATATCCTAATACATTTTGTCTAAAAAATGAAATTACAACCTAATCTATTTTACATACCAAATATAAAATAAATTACATAACCAAATGAATTATTACATGCCAAATGAATAAATATTATTACAAACCAATTGAATAAATATCAATCAACCATGCATGCAACCAAACACAAGGTCAAGGCTTAGATTGTGAACATCATCAACATAAGTGATAGGCAATACAGAATCACAAGTGATTGGCAGTACAGAATCACAAGTGATTTTGGCCAAAATGACAAACCACCCAAAACCGAAAATTTTACATTCTACTTCATGCATATTCATAGAATGCAAAATTATAGTGGATTTAATAACCATCTCGAAGCATATTTCAACAACTTCGGCTCTAGATACCATTGTTGGGATTTAACAAGTTTCATAATACTTATAATCATTCAAGAAACAAGATTTGCGGAAGCGTATAAATTACCATTTTAAAACTTGTAAATCTTTAACCAATTAAAGTTAAATCCCAATAAGGATCAAGTTGTGAAACATACTTACAAACTAAGAGTGGGTTTAGAGTTTATACCTCCTCAAGCTAGTTGAGGGTTAGTTCAAAAGAAGATGATGAAGATGATGAAGAATGGAGCTTCAAAGTGATGAAACCTCAAGGAGAAATACCCCAAGCTTTTGCACCAACACCTAGCCTTTGGTTAGGATTTAATAACACTTGAATTGAGCTTGCAATAACCAAATGAAGAACCCTTTCTTCCTCCCAAAAGGACACAAAATTCAGCTGGGTTTTAGGAGAGTTTTGTGCAGAATTTTGATGTACAATTGCATGTATCTCTTGCTACTAGTCAAAGGACATGTATATGTGGAATTGTGTTATGGAAAGCAATAAGAATAAGCATAGGATAGACTTTCTTGGGGCTCCAAAATCTGCCCACCATCCATTATTTTATAACAAGAATGATTTTATAAAACTTGTTACAAGTTTTATAAAACTTGTATAAAATAAAATGTATTTGTTACTTGCAATAATTTTATAAACCATTTTATAAAATATAACATAATATAATTATTTAAACCTATAAATAATTAAATCCACATCATATATAAATTATCCAAATAATTTATCTCAAGTGATTATGATTTAGAAAATCGATTTTCTAAAGTTCAAGTGTCGCGTATTTATTTAACAATCCAACCGTTAAAATAAATACATATAAAGTGTTGGTAAGCTTGTTATTGGGTATGACCCGACTTGGATCATAACATAGTGGCCACGTTAATTTATTATGTCTCTCGGGCATACGAAATATTTCAGATGATGATACTTAAACTTAATTTATTCACTTTTAAACCTTTGGGGACAATTCACTGACCTAGTAACCTTTGACTTAGGTTGAGGACCTTTTGGATCGACCAACTTACTTGCTTGGACCGACTTACTACTTGCTTACATTGTCGTATCAATTTTACCGCACATTCACTGTTAGTTATAGCTTCCCTTTTTTACTTTAACTATTTTTGGGACTGAGAATACATGCGCTTTTTATGTTTTACTTACTTGACATGAGTACTTAAACTTTATATATGTTGGGGTTATATAACGGCATAAACATTCCCCTTAGCACGATAACGTTTAATCATTGGTTTTTGAACCGGTGAACGTGAATATTAGATATGGATCCATAGGGTTTGACATCCCCACACGGACTAGTCGCGCTAGCATTTAACGGGTGTTTAATACTTCAAGAACATACGCACTCGTCAAGTGTGCTTTTAGGGGTGATATTTATTTTATGTTAAGTTAGTTACCGGGTGCCCACGGATAAGCATATACTTTATCATACTGTTTTGAAATGCTGGTTGAAGCACTGAAATCTCGTGGTCTACATTACATTACTGATTACAAACAAACTATAGCTCACCAACATTCGTGTTGACTTTTTAAGCATGTATTTCTCAAGTGCTTAGACGTTGTTGCTTCCGCTGTTAGACTTTCTGTTATAGTCTTGGTGTTATAGACTTGCTGTTACAGACTCGCTGTGTTAGGCTTCCGCTGCATTACTTAGAGATGTCTCAATCCTGGAACTTTTACTTTGCATTCACAACTTATGTTACATTTGAACAATGGCTTTGTAATGACCTTTGTGTCACGTACTTATGTTAATGCTTTCTATTCGTAGAAGTACGTTATCTTTGTAAAACATTTGACGTTGGTAAAGACGTCACCTTTTTATAAATGCAAAACTTGTTTTAAAACTGCATGTAGTATTGTACCGTGTAATGAACCTGTTGTTGATGATCCGTACATGTTAATTTTGTACGGGACGTCACAACAACGTAGTTAGGAACAAGGTGAACAATGTTAACACTTGCACTTTGAAGATATTCGACCTCCTTCTTCCTCAAACCAAGCTTTCTCTCACTAGAAGTGGGTTTGTCACTCTAAAGGGTTGAGAGAGTTTGTGTGTGTGAAAGATGAAATTGGAGTGAGTCTATAAGTTGTTCACCAACTATAAGGTCGTCCATAAGTGAAAAGACCAATTTGCCCCCACTTAAACCCTTTTTTAAAATACAAAACAACATTCTGCCCTGCTATGAAGCCCGCCGCGGCCCTCCGTGTAATTTGGCAAAAGAAATTTTCAATCGATCCAACCTTCAGCTCACGCATAAAGGCGCAGCTCGGCTACTCGGCTCGCGGCGCAGCCCTAAGCACATTTTTGCATCAGTAAATATCCAATTAACCCACCATCAGGTCACGCTTTAGGGTGCGATGTGGCCCCTAGTGAAAATTCCTGTCAGCCACTTAGCAAAGGACCTCCCCATCCTGTCTGAGGCACGACACGCCTGTTTCTTCCGCGATGCGGCTTAGAGCCGATGGTGAAAACTTGGTTGTTATAGGAAGTAGCGAACATTTCTTCATGTTCATAAAAATAGGTTGGTCGGTCAACTTAAAGGTAACGCTCTCCCCATGTGATCGTAAGATCAAGGTTTGATTGTACACATCAATTACAGTCCTAGCCGTATTCATGAATGGTCTCCCCAAGACTAATGTTGTATTTAATCTTCCTTAACACCCATCACTACGAAGTCAGTAGGATACAAGAATTTTTCAACTTTCACCAAGACGTTCTCAACTATGCCCCTAGTATATCTAATTGTATGATTGGCAAGTTGGATAGTCATTTTGGTTGGTGTCAAGTCTCCTAGCTCAAATCTCTTATAAAGAGAATATGGCATAATATCCATACTTGCTCCTAAATCAGCTAAAGCTTGAATGGTTCCAGATTGATAAACTGAACACGGAAGATTGAATCGAACAGTATCTCTAAGTTTCTTCGGTAGGGAGTTCCTGAGTAATGCTGAGCATTCTGCGCTTATCGAAATTTTGTTGGAATCTGGTATTCTCTCCTTTGTAGAGAGTAATTTTCGTATGTACCTACTCTAGTTTGGAACTTTGGTCATAGTATCTAAGAATCTTCCATTGAACTTGAAAGTTACAAGTCTCTCAGGACTGTTCTTGCATCTTCCTGGGTGGGTTTATCTGGGTGGTTTCTGCATAGTCTTTGCTTTCTTCTTGAGTCTGTATGATCTTCTTCTAGGGGTCAGTTCTTCCTTTGGGATGATGGAGTCCATTTGCTTTGTTTCTTCTATGTGAGGATTTTGGATGGTGTTGTTAGGTAATCTTCCTTGTGTTCGGGTTTCAAGGTGTTGGGATAACTATCCGAGCTGCGTTTCTAGACTTTTAGCAGAGCCAACTGATATTTCATGAGTATCTCCGTCTAGTTTTTTCTTGCTGCAGTTATCTGATTTAATTTTTGTTGTCCTTGAATGAACTGACTTAACTGATCGTTTGTTCCGACGGTTGGGTTGGTTGTTTTTTTGATCTGAGTGGTTGAAGATTTTTCCTCGGCTAGAGGTCCAGTGAGTGGAAGTGGTTGATCGAAGGTTAACTGAGGTTATGGTTGTGGATAAAGTAAATATCTGTAGCGCGGTTGAAAAAGTGGGGTGTTTCTTTGAAATTGGGTATTTCTAGATTGCCGATTAAATCCAGGGTTTTGCGGACGAGCATGGTATTGAACGTAACAAACTGAACCGTCTGGGTTTTTATACTCAACTGTGTATTCTTCAATGAGTGGCGGGTTGGTACAGTTAGTACAGGACTGGGCCTGGTTAACTTGCTGCAGTTGAGTCTTCAGATCTCCTAGTTGCTTTACAAGAGTTTCCAACTTGTCTGTGAGGGTTTTGTTGACTTCCGTTTGATTATTAAGTGTAGAAAGTGGGGCAGATGATGAAGGTTGTTCATCACTGTTCCAGTCATGATGATGCATCATCATATTCTCGAGCAGGTCCCATGCTTCATTTGCGGTTAGGTTCATCAGATTTCCTTGAGCTGTTGCGTCAATCGTCGTCATATGGTTTACTGTAAGACTATTGTAGAAGGTACAGATTTGGGCTGAACGTTCTAGCTGGTGATTAGGGCATTTCTTCACCAGGGTTTTGAATCACTCAAATGCGGTGTATAGAGATTCATCATAACTTTGTATGAAGTTAATGATGTCATTTGATAGGACCCTAGATGCATAAATACAATGAATGTGAACGATAAACTATAACAACTCAACCCAATATCCAACTGAATACACGAAATATATTTTTTTTATTCAGCATAGGTGCGCGGCGCGCAACACCCTAGGGTGCGCAGCGCACACAAGCTCCAACAGCTTCTGTCCGGTTTTGTCAAATTTCAATTAAAGATCTCCTACTTTCCGACATATTTAGACGAAACGCTTTTCACAACACGTTATAATAGTTAAAACTCACACGATTCAATAATAAAATATGTTTTACGAAACCGGGCCCACATATGCCGTAATACGAGTTTCGTACAAATTATGAGTTTCGACCATACTAGTTTAAATTCCAAACGACACTATGAGCATGGTGTTTGGGGGTTAAACTACCCAAATCTCGGTCAAACTCCAAAAGCTATAAGTCCAAAAGCGTCCCCTATCAAAACAAAGCGGGATCACTAATCCAAACGAACGCCCTTACCCTTGTCCACATCGGAGCCTATAAAAAGATAAACAACGAGAGGGTAAGCAAAATGCTTAGTGAATGCAATAATTATACATATACATATATAATATACCTACTTGCATACACGTACACGCACCGTATAATCACTAGTAATAACAATTAGCATACCAACTCTGACTATAAGCTAATAACCTCCAAATATCGCAACTAGCATAATCAATAGCATATTCACCTAAATAATATATTATGCTATACAACAACACCTACACAAAACTATATGGTTAACCATAAATGCTTCATGGTGCTACCGGCTCCATGGTTCACACCATACGCAATGCTATGACGCTACCAGCTCCGTGGTTCACGTCACTACGCATTTGAGTCATACCCTTTTATAGTGCTACCTGCTCCGTGGTTCACACTTCGGTGCTACCGGCTCCGTGGTTCACACCTCATTTTATAGTGCTACCGGCTCCATGGTTCACACTTAGATGCTACCGGCTCCGTGGTTCACATCACAACTCGAGTCATACTCTTTTATAGTGCTACCGGCTCCGTGGTTCACACTTTAACGACTCGTGCTATAGTGCTACCGGCTCCATGGTTCACACTACAACACACGTACCATGATGCTACCAGCTCCGTGGTTTCGTATGGCGCTACCGGCTCCGTGGTTCATACCATAGCACACAAATAAATACACTATATACATGCATGCATAATTATTCCACTCACCTTAATGATTCGGTGATGGTTTTACATGTACGCAAGCTTCAAAGCAAAGTACCTAATACAATAAGTACTCAATCAACACACAAACTAGTTGGACTTATCACCAACAATTCTCTCATGTGCATTTAATGACTTAAATGCATTAAATGCCCCATTGACACCAAAATCATCCATTTAAGGTCAGGACCATCATAAATCACTAAAAGCTAGTGATTAAGGTCCAACAACAATAACTAATACACAATTAGGGTATTTCATACCCATCTTTCCCAACTAGGTCAATTATTACCCATTTGACCATTTTAAAGTCAAAACACTCATTTCGGGCCATCCATTAACCCAATCAACACCCATTTGCTTAATAACTAGGTGTGCTAGTAATTAACTAACCAATTATGACTCATAAGCCCATTTAACATTTCCAAAACCCTAGGTTAGTCATCCTTGGGTCCTCATGACCCAATCTTACCCAAGAACACCCAAAATCACCAAATATGGGCTTTATGTTCATCACTAACCCAAACCCTAACCCTTAAACAAATTAATATAAGAAAATCAAGATTACAGCATACCACCACAATCACAACGTAGCTAGTGATGAGATGAACAACTTTAACACTCAAGCTTTTGATTGATTCGAGCTCCTTCTTCCCCAAATCTCCAAATCTCACTCTAGAAATCTCTCTCTCTCTCTCTCTCTCTAAGAATGAATGAGAGTGTTTGTGCGGATGTGAATATGATCCAAAATTGACTCCAAGTCTGATAATAAGGCTACAAATCCATCCGCAAGTGAAAAGACCAAAATGCCCCTCATTTAACTCAAATTAGAAAAAGCAGGAAATCTGTCGCAGGGACTGTGCGCGGCGCGTACCATGGTCTGAATAGTTTTTGAGCTTTTTAATTTACAGCACGCTTCACACACTTTATGTACACTCTAATATACTCCGGTACAATGAATAATCGAGTCTTACAACTCTCCCCCACTTAGATTGGATCACGTCCTCGTGATTCGCACCAAATACTAGAAGTTAAACAATTCAACCTTGAACATTTCTGTCTCCAATGCGAAATTACACATGTAGTAATCACCCATCTGGTTTCTCACTTCGTACACTAATGCATCATATTATAACAAACATGGGTAATCATCTCTCGAGACAAAACAACCACAACCGCTTGCTCCTACACCAAGTATCTAACTCGTACACTACATTCACAGTAAATCCAAAAGTGGAATAATCTCCTGACGACCTCCATCATCACGCCTTTCCACCATGGAATACTCGGGAATCATCCCGACACCTTCCTAAAATCTCCCGTAACTATCATCGGGAAACTCGCCATTTTGACTCATGTCACTAACTACCTTCACAATTCATTCCAAAGTCCAACGTGGGACTTTTTCGAAGACCATCAAACTCTTTCTTTCCTAAATAAGCGACACCCGTTCGCTCATCACATCTACTGGATAGGGACTTTTGCAAATTCTCCAGTACTTAACTCCCCAATTTAGGGTTTTAACCCCCATACGTTCACAGTTGAGATGATAACACCCCGCGGAATTTCGACATTCCACAACGCACATTACCTTCTCCGACGTTGGTCATACTCAATAGTCCTTCCAAGGACTCGTTATAAGGTATTCAAACCTCGATATTTTAAATCAGTTAAGTGTTAACGCCCGCTAAACACCATAATAAACCACGGTTGTATCTTCGGGATTTTCACCGGTACCCTATTACAAAGTAATCATACCATCGGAGTGGAGCATTTCACTAGCAGGTATAAGGAGGCACCTGACGCAGTGTTATGCAACCCTTATTACTAGCACCGAGTAATCAAGAGCTCGACCCTTACGGGGTCTACTCTTGGTGTCACGCGTCCCCTGACTAATCGAAGTCATACAATTTCCAAGAACCTTACGGCTCAAAGCCCACAATTTTTTAAGCGACACCCGCTAGCCACAATTTCTTCTAGGTCGCATAGCTAGCCTATTAACCTTTCAACTTATCACTAAGGAGATGCTTGGATACACCAAGGCTTATACTCTTCCAATTCGTCCTAATCACCACCACGGTTGCCTTCTCACATCAAGTCTATGAACACTTGCTACACGCACCGCATCGAACCCCAGTCGCGGTTAACGCAGAGTGAGAACTTACAGAATCACTCACCACACTGTATCACGTAGCCGTTGAAAGCCGAATTCTTTTGCCAGGATGTCACCCGACACTTACTTACCAAATCGTCAAATTAACATGTAAATACAATCCTAACATGTTAACATCATCCAACATACATTTGCATTATGGCTACTCCCTACATGGTTTCATCACTATACGTTATGTTGTTAAGCTCTTACATGCGCAACAATACACGACACAATCGACAAATCCAACGGGTCTCACTCGAACGAACTTAACGACCCAAATGTCACTATGCAAAAAGCCTAGACAATAAAAGACTCAAACAACAGAGCCAAGGCACAGCGCACCGACCTATACAACCAATCTCCTCATCGATCATAGCCCACGAACTCTCGCGAACTCATTTTGCGATAAAACTGACACCCACTTTCACCCGTTGATATCAATTAAGCAATGACCTAATGCCAACATCACTTGTACCTCGTATAACAAAACGCCGCTACCCGCAGGGTAGCTTTTTCAGCTAATGGGTTCATTCGACCCATTGTACATGAATTTGTCTGACCGACAATACACCTATGCTTATCCTCTGGTAAAAGAGTGAACAATGTTATCAATACAATTGCGTTACTCACGTCTTACACAACCATCTCGTAAAAGAGAGACGAGGTTCACCTCATCTTGCATCTCATAACACGCACATCACCAAACTTTGCCCCACCCTTGAGCATACGAAGGATTTCAGATTATCCTTTGCTATTTCAACCGAAGCACTTACCTAACTGTACGAGTATTACTCTAGCAATCATCGAGTTGCTATCGCTTGTAACTTCCACACCGTCACTCGAACACCTAAGGGTTTCTTGCCGGTACCCTATGTTCAATGTAACTGTAACACCATCGGAGTCGAATACCACGCTAGTAGGTATGAAAGGGGCACCTAACGTTGCGTCCCATAGACTCCATTACCAACATTCATCTAGATCAAACACTTGGTCTTAATGGTTTCATCCACCCGACGAACCTCATGGCTCATCAACTTCCACACGAAAGCGAACACGTTCTAACATCCGAACACCAAAGCCCGTCCCCATGGCTTGGTAGAAACATTTTCCCAAACACTGAGGAATGCTTAGGAAAATTAAGTCTTACCTCCTTCGTCTGTCCATCCAATCGTCAATGTACGGTAATTCCATTAGGAATGCTACCCATAACTATACAACGTATTTACACAGTGCATTCGACCCTGGTCACACTGTCACGAGTCAACGACTCAAGCATCACCCTGGTGCATCGTCATCGAACTCACTAACAAATCAGATCGTCACCGAGTTCACTAACCCCGGACCCTTATGGGTACTAATTACATACACGTTCACTCGAGACTAGTTAGATCTCGAAACGAGAATTAATTCTTCTAACGCATACCCGAATCCATCGATACTCAACAATTAATCACAAGGCATATTGTATCGAAAACGAAAGTAGCTGAGGCAGCATCGTTGGACTTCCGTGCTTCACTATCCATCGAATACTCACGCTCTAACCTCTTAACCCGATCGGCAAATGATTCAGAACATTCTGACTTTCGGTGTCCCAACTTACAAATCTGTCTAACAACCAATTCCGGACATTCTGACGTCCGGTGCCCTTCCTTCCGACAGTAAAAACATACTGTCTTGCCCGATGGACACTCGCGAGACTTATGTCCCCTTTGCCCACAATTGTAACATCTTGACACACTGGATCCCGACACTCCCTTCAACACACTACCCGTGCTCTCCACTACACTTTTACCTTGATCATTAAACAACTCGGGACACTCCGCCTTTCGATGTCCCACTTTTTGACACTTAAAACATGTCTCGTTGTTAGAAGGTGCATTTGGGAAATCACGCGACAAATGACCCCATTTTGCACAATTAAAGCACGTAGGTACATAACCTCCCTTACTCCTCTTTTTCACGTTTTCGACGCCTTCAGGCGCAGTTCTTGTCCTCTGCCCAGGAGCACTTGACTCTAACCTTGCAAGTACTTCTTCATCACCACTACCTCGAGGTTCAGAAAACCTCTTCTCAAACTCTTCCCTTACAATCTTAGTCACTTGGTCTCGGACCATTTCGGTTACTCGTCCTTCGATTGACTCCTTGACTACTTGTCTAACTTCGTTGGCCAAACTCGAGACATAATGTCCGAGTACTGCCTCAACCCTCACTGTTATCTCATCCTTCCTTTCATGAGTAGGTGCGTCCGTTCCGATCCCATCTTCCGTATTCATTCTAAAGAATGCACATCGATTAAACAACGAAACATAAAGGAAATGACATATATACCACACCGCCCCATCTTGCTTGACACTCGTCGTACATCGCTCGTTTGACACAATTTGAACTAGTAACAATGGTAGCTAATCATTGTTACGCGAGCATGTCGCATTAACTTGCTAATACAACGTCTATCTCGCTTGATGATTGCAACCACAACACAAAACAATTATCGCAAGGTTAGTTCACATAAACCTAGACACTAATCACTCCCGGTCCGACCCGAAATCCTACAAGTCCCGCATAAAACGCATACACAATAAAGCCTAAGTCTAGGCACCTATCTCAAGTCGCCTAAATCCCTTAGACCATGCTCTGATACCACTTGTAACAACCCAACCCAATATTCAACCGAATACACAAAATATTTTTTTTTATTCAGCATAGGTTCGCGGCGCGTAGCACCCTAGGGTGCGCGGGGCGCATAAGCTCCAACAGCTTTTGTCCGGTTTTGTCAAATTTCAATTAAAGATCTCCCACTTCCCTACATATTTAGACGAAACGCTTTTCACAACATGTTATAATAGTTAAAACTCACACGATTCAATAATAAAATAAGTTTTACGAAACCGGGCCCACATATGTCGTAATACGAGTTTCGTACAAATTATGAGTTTCGACCATACTAGTTTAAATTCCAAACGACACTATGAGCATGGTGTTGGGGGTTAAACTACCCAAATCTCGGTCAAACTCCAAAAGCTATAAGTCCAAAAGCGTCCCCTATAAAAACAAAGCGGGATCACTAATCCAAATGAACGCCCTTACCCTTGTCCACGCAGGAGCCTATAAAAAGAGAAACAATGAGAGGGTAAGCAAAACGCTTAGTGAATGCAATAATTATACATATACATATATAATATACCTACTTGCATACACTTACACACACCGTATAATCGCTAGTAATAACAATTAGCATACCAACTCCGAGTATAAGCTAATAACCTCCAAATATCGTAACTAGCATAATCAATAGCATATTCACCAAAATAATATATTATGTTATAAAACAACACCTACACAAAACTATATGGTTAACCATAAATGCGTCATGGTGCTATCGGCTCCGTGGTTCACACCATACGCAATGCTATGATGCTACCTTCTCCGTGGTTCACGTCACTCAGCATTTGAGTCATACCCTTTTATTGTGCTACCTGCTCCGTGGTTCACACTTCGGTGCTACCGGCTCTGTGGTTCACACCTCATTTTATAGTGCTACCAGCTCCATGGTTCACACTTTGATGCTACCGGCTCCGTGGTTCACATCACAACTCGAGTCATACTCTTTTATAGTGCTACCAGCTCCGTGGTTCACACTTTAACGACTCGTACTATAGTGCTACCGGCTCCATGGTTCACACTACAACACACGTATCATGATGCTACCGGCTCCATGGTTTTGTATGGCACTACCGGCTCATTGGTTCATACCATAGCACACAAATAAATACACTATATACATACATGCATTATTATTCTACTCACCTTAACGATTCGGTGATGGTTTTACACGTCCGCAGTACCTAATACAATAAGTATTCAATTAACACACAAACTAGTTGGACTTATCACCAACAATACTCTCATGTGCATTTAATGACTTAAATGGATTAAATGCCCCATTGACACCAAAACCGTCCATTTAAGGTCAAGACCATCATAAATCACTAAAAGCTAGTGATTAAGGTCCAACAACACTAACTAATACACAATTAGGGTATTCCATACCCATCTTTCCCAACTAGGTCAATTATTACCCATTTGACCATTTTAAAGTCAACACACCCATTTCGGGCCATCCACTAACCCAATCAACACCCATTTGCTTAATAACTAGGTGTGCTAGTAATTAACTAACCAATTATGACTTATAAGCCCATTTAACATTTCCAAAACCCTAGGTTAGTCATCCTTGGGTCCTCATTGAAATGTCCCGTTCTTATTGATTAAAAACTTTCCATATTAATTGATTTCGTGACGTCTATATGAGACATTTTTCAAAGACTGCATTCATTTTTAAAACAAACCATAACCTTTATTTCATAAATAAAAGTTTAAAAAGCTTTACGTAGATTATCAAATAATGATAATCTAAAATATCCTGTTTACACATGACCATTACATAATGGTTTACAATACAAATATGTTACATCGAAATCAGTTTCTTGAATGCAGTTTTTACACAATATCATACAAACATGGACTCCAAATCTTGTCCTTTTTTTAGTATGCAACAGCGGAAGCTCTTAGTATTCACCTGAGAATAAACATGCTTTACACATCAACAAAAAATGTTGGTGAGTTATAGGTTTAACATATATATATCAAATCGTAACAATAGACCACAAGATTTCATATTTCAATACACATCCCATACATAGATCATTCATATGGTGAACACCTGGTAACCGACATTAACAAGATGCATATATAAGAATATCCCCATCATTCCGGGACACCCTTCGGATATGATATAAATTTCGAAGTACTAAAGCATCTGGTACTTTGGATGGGGTTTGTTAGGCCCAATAGATCTATCTTTAGGATTCGCGTCAATTAGGGTGTCTGTTCCCTAATTCTTAGATTACCAGACTTAATAAAAAGAGGCATATTCGATTTCGATAATTCAACCATAGAATGTAGTTTCACGTACTTGTATCTATTTTGTAAATCATTTATAAAACCTGCATGTATTCTCATCCCAAAAATATTAGATTTTAAAAGTGGGACTATAACTCACTTTCACAGATTTTTACTTCGTCGGGAAGTAAGACTTGGCCACTGGTTGATTCACGAACCTATAACAATATATACATATATATCAAAGTATGTTCAAAATATATTTACAACACTTTTAATATATTTTGATGTTTTAAGTTTATTAAGTCAGCTGTCCTCGTTAGTAACCTACAACTAGTTGTCCACAGTTAGATGTACAGAAATAAATCGATAAATGTTATCTTGAATCAATCCACGACCCAGTGTATACGTATCTATGTATTGATCACAACTCAAACTATATATATTTTGGAATCAACCTCAACCCTGTATAGCTAACTCCAACATTCACATATAGAGTGTCTATGTGTAATGACCCGGAAATTTCCGACCAAATTTAAACATAATTTATTTTATAAGTTCGACACGATAAGCAAAGTCTGTAATGTTAAAGTCTCAAATCTTGGAAGTGTGTTCATATATACATTTGACCTTTGACTAATCCCGACGATTCACGAACCTTTAATTGTAACTAAGAATGTGAATATATACAATTATATTTGTAAATAATTATATTAGTATTAATAAATTTAATAAGTTGTATATTAACATATTAAGTGTGATTACAAGATAAAAATATAACTATTGTACTAATATTATTATTATTATTACTAATATTATGAATCATTATTAATGTCATTATTTACATGATTATTGAAAATTATCATTTTTATTTATTTATTATCTTTATTGTAATTACTTTATTATTATTATTATTATTAGTGTTATTGAAATTTTATTATTACTTCTATTATTATTATCATTAGTATTTTTATCATTATTAGTATTATTAATATATTTATTAATTAGTAATATTCATATTAATTACATATAAATCATAAAGATATATATATATATATATATATATATATATATATATATATATATATATATATATATATATATATATATATATATATATATATTCGTATGAATTTTCTAAGCAATCCCTATCTACTTTTCTCATTTTCTTCTGCATTCTCTTTTTGTCAAACTGCCATCCCCACACAAATCAACAATTATTTGAGTTTACTGTTTTGGTTTATGTCATTAAATAATCTCTTGAGATAATGCATGTATATACATATTAGGTTACAGAGATATATCCGTGTATATATATAAACACTTTCATGGATCTTTAATAACAAAATCCACCATTTCAATGATCTTTCTTTCTCTTGTTCCTCTTTCGAACACTTTGTAAATCCATTTCCATCACCACTCGAGCTCTTTTCTATTTTTATTTGTATGTACACCTATGAACTAAACCACAAACATCATCACCTTGCACCCACTAAACCACAAACATCATCACCTTGCACCCACTAAACTGTCACCATGCTCGAACAAAAACCCACTTGTATTACTTGTGTTACTACTCTAACAAGGACTATTGCCACTCCGAGTATTTCTACCATTCGTTCTCCACAGAAACCCACACATACTTGCTATCTTTCGAAGACCCTTCAATCACTTCCAACCCACCATCAAACGCATATAACCATCATTAAAACCCATTTGAACCAAACACCATAAGTTACTTACGGTTCTTGTTCTATTCATTGATAGAATAAACCCTTCGATAGTTATCTTCCTGTCACGGTTGCTATGAAGCTCGAATTCAACTCAAGAATCTATGGTGTTGACTATTGTTGCAGCCTGTTGTACGAATCACCATCACCAACGAAACCATTTCATCAGGATCATCATAACCGTGAACCATCTTAATCTCTCTTATCTCTCTCTAACCTTGAACCTCCGGCGGCCTAGAAACCACCTCCCTCTATCACCAACCATCATCGTAACTCATATAAAATCACCTTTCCTCTCGTCTTTATTCTTTGTAACTCCGAAACCACCACCACAACTACAACTGAACCTACTATCATTGCTGTTTATATATGACGACCAAAACAACCCAACAATCATTCAATTCCCTTCTACTACTGCAGCTAAATTCTGTTTACTTTCATTTCGTGTTACAAATAAAACTACTCGCTGCCATATCCTTTCTCTGCTACATTCAGTTTTCTTTTCTCCTTCATTAAATTTCTGCTTTCTTCCTCCTGCTTTTCGTTTACAACAGCTGTGCAGCAACTACTAGTGTTTCCTATGAACATGTTGTTCAAATTAATAAAGATAATAGTTTAATACACTTATGTTACCAATTATAAGGGGTACTACTTTATTGTGGCCGACAAGTGGTATATTTTTTTTATATAACGCGGTATTAGAAAATGATACAAGTGGTGTTTTGTATCCCAAAAGTGTTGCTAGTAGTTAAAGTTGAAGACCCACATATCAAATGGAAAGGTGACGCATGGCTAGCTGTAAAGTCTAAAAGTTGGATCCAAGAATGAACACATTAGCAAGCAGCTTGATTTACTTAAACAATGCATGGCCCATTTATATATTAAGCAAACCGTGTTAGTTTCTAGATGAAGACATTTCAAATTGCTACTGCCACGCAACTAATTCTGTTTTCCCATATCCCTGACGACAAGAGCTATAGCAACTAAAATTCAATCATATTGTTGGGTTAGTGTAAATGGGCTGCTAAGTAAAGTTACATGGACTGCTGTGTTTAAAAGGGCTGAATACTTAATTGAGTTATTAACCCAAGATCCAACAAATATTGTTGAAGTCCACTGCTATCTATTCTTGCTTCCGTTTAGTTATTTTTTTTTGTTACCATTGAAAATTAAAACACGAAGGATTTATGGTGATGAGGAATAAGGAAATTTTGATGGTATATGACGATGATAGTGATGATATACGATTGATGATAAACCACAATTACAATAATGATGAATGATGGAGTGATCGTGATTTTATGTGGTGATGGCGGAATCCATGACGATAATGATATAAGAGTATGACGATAATGAGTTAGGATGATTGCATAACATAATAAAAGTAAATGATGAAATCTGTAGGAAGATGAGGTTATAATCGAATTGTTGTAGAGAAGATAAGGAAATAAGAAATAAGCTTTAATTGATTTAGGAAATAAGAAATAAAACTAATTCTATGTAGGTTTAATTAACCATAATTATAGGCTTGAGCCAGTATGTTGTATAACAAGTTCCCAAACTTGGTTGTCATACATGGATTGCATCTCAGCGTTCATGGCTTCCTACCATTTATCCTTATCAATCCTTGATAAAGCTTCTTGGTAGTTTGTTGGTTCATCGAAATCAACCACGTAGCAACCATCCATGA
This sequence comes from Rutidosis leptorrhynchoides, assembly GCF_046630445.1. Taxonomy (NCBI): domain Eukaryota; kingdom Viridiplantae; phylum Streptophyta; class Magnoliopsida; order Asterales; family Asteraceae; genus Rutidosis; species Rutidosis leptorrhynchoides. Next base: position 205,381,503 of record NC_092343.1, on the reverse strand, counting down.
GAAACCCATATCTCTCAGGAGGATTACTAATCCTACCAGATCTGCGAACGTCTTGTGTATTTTGATCATCCATTTGATCACTCTCAACATTTTCACGTTGAGTGCTAGTGTCAATCAATTGTGTATCATCTGTTTGATCTTGAACCTCTTCAAGATCTATCTTCCTTTCACTTTTTCCTTCCATTAGGAACTTAGTTTCAAGGAATTCAGCCTTCCGAGCAACAAATACATTCTGCTCGGAAGGATCATAGAAATAGTATCCCATATCATCCTTGGGATATCCTATGAAGATACACTTCGTGGATCGAGCATTCAACTTATTAGGGACGTAACGCTTATGGTAAGCTTCACATCCCCATACCTTTAAGTATGATAGAGATGGAGGTTTTCCAAACCACATCTCATGAGGAGTTCGTTCCACCTTCTTGGTTGGGGCCATATTTAAAATACGAGCCGCTGAGCATAGACAATAACCCCAGAATGATAGAGGTAGCGAGCTTCTAGCCATCATAGATCGAACCATATCCATTAGGGTTCGGTTCCTCCTTTCGGACACACCATTAAGCTGTGGTGTCCCGGGTGGAGTAAGTTGCGAGATAATCCCACAACTTCTAAGATGATCTTGGAAGGCATCGCTTAGGTATTCACCTCCTCTATCGGTTCGAAGTACCTTAATTGTCTTATTGAGTTGATTTTGTACTTCGTTTTGATACTCTTTGAATGCTTCAAAAGTTTCGTCCTTATGTCTTAACAAGTAGACATATCCAAAACGACTAAAGTCATCAATGAAGGTAACGAAGTATCTTTCACCATTCTTAGCTATGGGCTTAAAGGGTCCACATACATCCGAATGTATTAATCCCAATAAGTCCTTAGCCCTTTCGTAGGTCCCTTTGAAAGGTGCTTTAGTCATTTTGCCTTGTAAACAAGATTCACATACATCAAACGAGTCTAGTTCATTTGATTTCAAAAGGCCATTCTTTTGGAGTGTATGCATTCGATTCTTGTTTATGTGACCAAGGCGACAATGCCATAAGTAGGAATCACTCAAATCCCTTTTGAGTTTCTTGGTGCTAGTATGGTATATTGAGCTACTAGATGATGTGTCATCATGAACCAATTCATAAATTCCATTTGAAGGCGAAGCCTTAAAATAAAATACATTATCTAAATAAACGTGGATATCATCATTAACAAAATTAAGATAAAAACCACATTGTTTTAAACGGGAAACTGAAATAATGTTTCGACATAAATCCGGTGCATACAAAACATTGTTCAAAATAAGTTCCAAACCACTTGGAAATTTTAATACAAAGTCTCCTTGAGCCTTCACTTGCACTTTGGCTCCATTACCCATAAAGAGACTTGATGTTCCCGTTTGCTTGCTACTTCTTTTAAACCCCTGCAAAGTATTACAAATGTGAGTTCCACATCCAGTGTCTAATACCCATGTATTAGAAGAAGTAATACTAAGCTCTATATATACCATATATATGTTACCTGAGGATTGCCCCGCATCCCTCTTTTCCTTCAACTCCTTAAGGTAGACCGGGCAGTTCCGTTTCCAGTGACCCATTTCACCGCAACCGAAGCACGGGTCTTCCTTGGGGTTTGCTTGTCCGGCAACCTTTTGCTTCTTGTTCTTGGTTGGGGTAACCATCCTCCCCTTTCCCTTGCCTTGATTGGCGGATCCTTTTGTCATAACCCGTCCTTAACCATAAGAACGTGTTAAATAACGTATGATTTCATTGCGAGGTATTGACCTCTATATGCGACATTTTTAAAAGAAAAACTGCATATATTATACATTACAAACCATGATTCTTATTTTTGTTACAAGCTTTGGACAACATAAAAAATGATTATCGTTTAGCGATAATCTTCGACTTACAAACTTTACATATAATGATAACAACACGGTTTCTAGCATATTTTACAACACAGATCCTCGGGTATGCAGTTTTATTTTTGACACAAATATGCGTACGCAAGATCCTGCTCAAATTCAACATAATGCAGCGGAAACTTCTAATTATCACCTGAGAATAAACATGTTTAAAACGTCAACATAAAGTTGGTGAGATATAGGTTTAGTGCCGGCAGCAATATATATATAGACCACAAGATTTCATATATAAACAGTTTAATAAAAATATTCTAAGTGGTTGAGCACTTGGTAACCATACTTAACATTTAATCACGTCGCATATTCCCTTTATTATGAAATCTTACTACACCGTACCAAGTGTAGTCACGAAACGAAGTACTGTGCAACCGTTGAATACTGGTCGTCCAGTCCGGTTGGGGTTGTCAGGCCCGATAGATCTATCAACAGGATTCGCGTTTACAATACCGCTGTAAATATTAGTTACCAAGCTACAGGGAATTATGCCAGTGGTACAACTCAACGTAGAATATATTTTTCAGTTACTTGTGTCCATAACGTAAAACATAAAATACATGTATTCTCATCCCGAAATATTTAGAGTTTAAAAGTGGGACTATATACTCACTTTCGTCTTGAAGATATGTAATTTCGACTTGGTCTCCGATTGATATCACGAACCTATCCATATATAGTTTATCAATATATTTCTATTTTAAACAATCGTCACATATATATACTTTTTATACTTTTAATAGTTTTAATAATTTCTTAGTCCGTAGTTAGCAGTCCGATGTTAGTAATTCAATTTTAATGGTTCATTTTTAGGTGTTTAATAAACCCCCAATGAAATAAATAAAAACCCCCATCGTATATGTATTGGTCGAGATTAATCTTGACCCATGGTACCGGTGTTGTCAAATGACGTGTTGCGTACATAAAGTACCGGTGTTGTCAAATGACGTGTTGCGTACAATCATGGGATCTTATGATTAATCTTCTCGTATTGTTTACGGGTGATCCTGAACCATATAAAATTAAATTATGAGTACATATATATAAAATATCATGTTATTTTAAAAATATGTGATTTATTTAATTTTCTCCAATTATTTTCGTAGCCAAACTAGTCTTAGATATCCGATCTCGTTTTGGTCATAGTTTCTTCGTTACAACTCTGTTTTCGTTGATTCAACTTGCCACTTCCTTGGATCGAGTCCCTCTTTAAGACTATGAATTGTAAATACCTTAGTTTGTATTCGAAATTACAGGTCATAGGTCAAACTTTAGTGAAACTTATGAAGTTAATCATTTTCCATCATGTAAACAACCTTAAATGATTATTTTTCTAAAAATACTTATACTTTGAGTTAAATCATGAAATTTTTATGTGTTATCATATTCATAGTAAAAATCATTTTTCCAGAAAATAAACCTCCAATTCAAAGTTTAAGATGGTTTTTAATTATCCAACCCAAAACAGCCCCCGGTTGCACTCCGACGTCATAAAAACAGTTTTTAAGGTGTTCTTTGAAAAACCAAGTTATACCTTGTTAAATTAGCATATTTTTAAGTTATATTACAGGTCTTGAAGTATTTTAAAAGTTAAGTTAGAAGGATCTATTTAGTTTGCGAACAAGTTTGAAATCATTCAAACTATGTTCTAGTTTATAAACTCTTATATATATAGCTATAAATATATGAATTGAAAAAGAGTTGAAGTAGAGTTTTTACCTCAAGTTTAAAATGTAAAGTTGCTGGAAAGAAGTAGTAAAATAAAAGTTGAGAGAGTTCTTGCAAGTGTGTGTGAAAATTGGAAGTAAAATTTGGAAAATGAATGTGTAAAAATGAGTTAGAAATGGTGCTTATTTATAGGCTTGAAAATTTGGTTTTTAGTGAAAATATCTAAGATAAGTTAAAATTTATTATGTCATGAATGACATATTATTCCAATAATTGAAGATTTCTATTGGTATATACCAATAGTAAATACTTCTAGAAGCTGTGTATAGTACCCTAGATATACGTATAGGATTATTGAGGAAACGGAACGAGAATTCAAATATAACTATCTTTTGTAAATATACTTATATTGTTTTATGTATAAAAGCCCTTTAAAAATGATTAAATACATTACTTATACGATATATGTATAAACATTATAAATCATCAGTATTTATGTCAAATAACGTTACGTATGGTTATTGTTTTGAGAACTTAAGTTAGTAGTTTCAAAATATACTTATGACTTTTTGTTATTAATACAAAATGAGATATTAAAACATCCTTAGATCATGTTAAATATGTATGTATAATTATCATATATTGTATAGTTCGTGATATCATCGGTCAAACTAGACGGTCAAACGTTGTGTAAAACTCTTTTCAAAAACATAAATCTTAACAATTTGGATTGCTTATCGTGTTGGTAAGGTTTAATTTATATAAATATTAATCTTATAAGTATAGAACGATCGAAAAAGTGCGGGTCATTACACCTTTCCTCTTAGCCGCCTTTGGCTTAGAGGTGTTATTACCTTTGGACCCACCATCATTGATCATTAGCACGGGTGAAGCCCTCTTACCCATGCTAGTTTCGGCCGTCCTTAACATGCCATGAAGTTCACCAATGGTCTTATCCATCCCATTCATATTGTAATTAATTACAAATTGGTCAAACCTCTTTGACAGGGAGTTTAGGATAAGATCAGTGGCTAGCTCATTAGATATGTTGAGATTAAGGCGGTTTGCGCGATCAATAAGGCTTTTCATTTTGAGGACATAAGAGGATACGGATTGGGTGTCATCCATATGACATGCATGTAACGCTCGAACCGTTTCGAAGCGCTCGACACGTGCTTGTTGAAGGAACATCTCCTTCAATTGCGTAATCATTTCATATGCACTATGATGTTCGAAATCCTTTTGGAGTTCGGGTATCATAGTCCCAAGCATTAGGCAAGCGACTTGCACCGAATCGGCGCAATACTTATCCCAATAAGCCATGCCTTCCGTATCATCCTCGTCGGGTTGATCGGGAATGGGGTCTTCCAACACATACGCCTTATCCTCAAGTTTGAGGACAATTCTAAGATTGCGGAACCAATCCATAAAGTTCGTATGGTTGAGTTTGTCTTTCTCGAGGAGAGACCTTAATGATAGGTTGTTCAAGTTAATTGGTACGTTCGGAATGTTGTTGTTATTTGCGGCCATCTACAAAATTTAACAAAGTCATTTAAGTATTAATTTTAATTTTATCAATCAATGCCCTTTAAATCCAATTGATATTTATTAAATTTTAGAATCCAACGGTAAACCAAATTTCAGTTAGGTGACCTTTATCCCGTCATTTGATTTAGCTAGGTAGTCATTATATGACAATTGCAATCCTTTTGCAACTTCTAAGTTATGGGATCATGCAATCCTTTTGCATGGCATATTATCCCATCAATGCCTATTTGTTCATCATGCTTCGGTGACCCTAAGTTCATGATTTCCAAATCAAGTCGTCCTATTTGTGTAAACGTGTAAACTTAACATGCAAGTGGTTAGGTGACCTTTATCCCACAAACATGCGAAATTCACCTTAATCATATTAGTTTGTTCATGACGGTTAGGTGACCTTTATCCCATCATGAGTTCCCTAATATGTCTAAGTGTCACATAAAAGGATGGCGTTTAACTTGTTTACCTTGTTTGTTAAAGGGATTTTAAGTTTTCATTATTTCTAGTTTGAGAAAACTTTTATGCCATACACCAACATGCATTTAGTGTATGGTTCTTATGAAATCCATTTTCATGTCATGTAACAATGCCAATTTTATTACTTTGATATAAACCATTTTATATGTGCAATCCGTTTCTAATTCTTAATAACCATTTATTAACGTCTTTTGCCATTTCAATTTAACCAATTAAATTGTAGTTTTGCATGTGTTAATAATGTTAAATTTAACCAATTAAATTGTCATTTTACTTTGTTGTTAACTTGTGTGATTAACTTGTAGCATACATACAATCCACAATCATACAATAAACAACCAAGCATGCAAAACTACATGTTCACAATCAAGCCTTTTGGTAAGCATTTTGTTTAGCCGAAAACAAAATGCCACCGGGTAAGGGGTAATTACACAAAGTAGGAGATTTTAAATCTCCCACTTAATCTTGCATCCAAATGCTTCTTCATGTGTTCTTCAAGTCTTCATTATCTTCATCATTTTACAAAATATATCCTAATACATTTTTGTCTAAAAAAAATGAAATTACAACCTAATCTATTTTACATACCAAATATAAAATAAATTACATAACCAAATGAATTATTACATGCCAAATGAATAAATATTATTACAAACCAATTGAATAAATATAAATCAACCATGCATGCAACCAAACACAAGGTCAAGGCTTAGATTGTGAACTTTAACATACAACCAAGTATGAACCAAATAGAAGAACCAAAACCCACTTTTGGAACTCCATAAATTCGGCCATATTTTAAACCCACCCAAAATTATAAATTTTTGCATTTTACAATCATGCATGTACATAAAATGCAAAATATATAGTGAGTTTAAGAATCATCTTGAAGCATATTTCAACAACTTCGGCTCTAGATACCATTGTTGGGATTTAACAAGTTCATAAACATACTTGAAACATTTAAAGATCAAATTAAGCGGAAGCATGAAGTATTACCATTTTAGAACTTGTTATACTTTAACCATTTTAAGTTAAATCCCAATTAAGATCAAGTTGTGAAACATACTTACAAACTAGAAGCAAGAAGAGAGTATATACCTTCTCCTAGCTAGTTGATAGATGATGATGAAGATGATGATGAATGGAGCTCCAAAAGTATGAAACCTCAAGTAGATATACCCCAAACTTTGCACCAACACCTTGTACTTTGGTTAGGATTTAATAACACTTGAATATAGCTTGCAAAAATTAAATTTGTGAACCACCTTTGGCCCTCAAACCCCACGGCTTCAGCTGCTGTATATGGCAGTTTTTTTTTGCAGAATTTTGAAGTCTTAATTGCAAGTGTCTCTTTCTTGGTCAAGGAGTATGCATGTATATGGAAATGGGAAAGCCTTGGAATCTCTAGCATGCCTCTCATACTTCCAATGCCACTTCCTTGTTTATAAAATAGTTTTATAATACATGGCATAATTTATAAACTAGCAACATTTATAAACTTATTTGTTTTATTTATAACAAATTTATAAACTTGCAATTTATAAATTATGTACACATTATATATAAAATCCATATTATAAAATGTAACATGACATAATTAATTATTTAACCTATAAATAATTAACTCCTTATTATATAAATTATTCCATAATTTATATACACATCAAGTAATATTTGAGAAAACCATTTTTCTTAAAGTTCAAGTGTCACGTATTTAATCAATGATCCAATCGCTAAGATCAAATACGAATAAGGTGTCGGTAAGTTTGTTATTGGGTATGACCCGACTTGGATCAAAACATATTAGCCACGTTAATTTAATATGTCTCTCGGGCATACGAAATACCTTCAAGAACACCCAAAATCACCAAATATGGGCTTTATGTTCATCACTAACCCAAACCCTAACCCTTAAACAAATTAATATAAGGAAATCAAGATTAGAGCATACCACCCCAATCACAACGTAGCAAGTGATGAGATGAACAACTTTAACACTCGAGCTTTTGATCGATTCGAGCTCCTTCTTCCCCAAATCTCCAAATCTCACTCTAGAAATCTCTCTCTCTCTCTCTCTAAGAATGAATGAGAGTGTTTGTGTGGATGTGAATCTGATCCAAAATTGACTTCAAGTCTGATAATAAGGCTACAAATCCGTCCCCAAGTGAAAAGACCAAAATGCCCTTCATTTAACTCAAATTAGAAAAAGCAGGAAATCTGTCGCAGGGACTGTGCGTGGCGCGCTCACCTAGCTGTGCGTGGCGTGCACCATGGTCTGAATAGTTTCTGAGATTTTTAATTTACAGCACGCTTCACACACTTTATGTACACTCTAATATACTCCTGTACATTGAATAATCGAGTCTTACATAAACCACATGAATGTAGAGAGCATTGGTCAACAAGTCAAGATTGTATTCCATGGCTCTCTTGAATACATTACATAATGGTGGCTATCATTAGCTAATCTAGGGAGCGTTGGATCCTTTATATATATCAATCATCTAAAGGATCCTCCATAAGGCTAGGGAAACTCGTATTACTGTTTTCCGGGGTTCTAACGGTCTCCCTCTAGGAGTGAGAAGGGTTTCCAAAAACTAACTCCCTAGGAAAACATACAACATTACAAGGAAAGAATCAACTATTGATGAAGATCTTGAATCTTCAAATCTTGAATCAATGATGAAATTTTATCTCTAACATCATCTCGGTGAATCATTACGCTTCAACCTCTTCCTTTGCATCCTCAAATTGTCGTGCTAACAATCTTCTTTCGACTTTGTTTGAGAATTGAACTTCATCGTGATTTTTTTGTTCTTTCAACGGTCTTTGAGTTTGTACCGCGAAATGCGTACTGAAGATCACATCACAAACTAAATATGTCACCGTCGATTGCTAGGCAAAAATCTCTCCCTTGACTTAGTTGTGATATGTTTTAGAATTTGCTTGCATTGTAAAGTCATTTTGAAACTTTAGAAGCTCCCCCTCAAAGTACATGGGCTCACATCAAAGGTTTGATCGTTATCTCCTGCAAGTAGTCCCAATAATCCTCTGTGGTATCCATACCGTTGGTTTCATTACCAAGACGTCTCTTGAACTAATCGTCATTCCAAAGAGTACTTTTCAATATAGGCCAAGAGAAAGCTCCCTGTAGCATCCCGCATTTTTTCATTTAATTTTTTTAACGCCCGTCTTTTTATTTTAATAATATCCTCAGTATCTCGATTCGTATCCTCCATTAGCTAACATTCTTAAAATATTTTCGTTATTGGATTATAACATCTCTCGTACTCTCGTGTAATTCAAAATAATTCGTTTGGTTAATTCACGCACCCGCACCCGAACTAGAGGGACTAAACTTGCAAAGAGGCCAAAGATTTGACTAGGTCAACTAGTCAAACCTTCAACCTCCTCCTCTCATTTTCTCCCTTTCTCTCTTTTCACACTTCCATTTTTCCTCTCAAGAACTCAAACAAGATTCATCATCTAATTTCGGATTTGGAGGCTAACATCAAAACAAATTACATATTTGGAATCCTCTCTTCATCCTCTTCGACTTGATACCAATTTCATCTCATTTGGGTAACTTTCTAAAATCACTAGATTTTGTGTTCTTGATGTTTTTGAATTATAAAAGTGTTAATTAGTGTCTATGGCTCGTGTATAACATGAATATATGTTTTGTTTGTTCGATTTGTTGATTTGAGTAACTAGATTGAACACTTGAAAATGGGTTTGCTTAATCCTTGAATTTTGGATGATCATATGTTGTTAGATGTTAAAAGTTCATGTTCTAATTGTGTTCCTAGTATCACTAGCTTCAATTTGATGTGTAGGTTGCTTGAGAAAACTCCATAAACTTGATTAGTGATTTTTGGTGAATTTGGGTTAGGGTTTGATAAGCTTGAAATGAATAGATGATACATTGAATGCCATGAATTATTGTTAGTAAGTAGTTAGTTGTATTGTATGCTCGATTACCTACAAAACGGCGTGTTGTATGTATGCATTAAATGCCCGAATCATAAATGTGCACTTATCAAATTCGAGTATTAAATGTGTGCATTAATCGATCATTTATTTTGGAAAGCCGATTGTTACAAATAATGTTTTTGGTTGGTGAAATATATTTAGTTGTGTTCTTTGTCAAATTACCTTTCCAACGATATAAGGTGCGAGTTCTAAGAGTTAGCGGTTTGTAATTTATGCTTGAAAGAGTTTTGATTTGGGACTTGAACAATTGAGACTGACCAGGTACCAGCGCACGGCCAATGCCGCGGCGCGGCCAGCTTATGTCGCGGCGCGACATAAGCCGTGGTCAGGTTCTGACCTCCATGTCCAAAATATGAAAAATGTTTGGCATACTGCGGACCTCCGATTCACATGAAACTTGTTCTAACATGCTCATATATGATTAAAAACCTCAGAAAAATAGTTCGGGACCCGACCCGAACATGTTGACTTTCGTTGACTTTGACCGGCCAAAGTTTGACTTTTTGTCAAACTTAACCAAATGATTATGCAACCTTCCTAACTTGTTTCTGTACTTGTATCTTGCATGAAACTTGACAATTTGATTCACATGCTACATAATCGAGTCGTAACGAGCCATAGGACTAATTGAGCACATTTCACCCGACCTTGCATCGTAACTGGTAGATTGATACAACTTACTTGTTTAGGTCAAAGATAAGCAACTTTCATGCACACGTTTACCTTGTGAAGTACTTTTATACTCGTGCACTCGAGGTGAGATCATAGTCCCACTTTTTCAACAACTTCTATATTTTTAAATCGTGGGCTGAGAAACTTATACGTTACATACTTATATACATTTCATATGTATATATACCTTTCATACTTTTATACATCGAACACGAATACGAATACAAAGATACGGACGAGTTTGAGCGAAAATCCTCAATTCAATTATCATTAATTACATCAGATGGTGTAAGCGAGACTATGTTGTGTGGATCCATACGGGTTTGACTAACCCTCATTCGGACGGTTCGCTACCGTTAAGCGAATGAAATATATTCTGGTACGGTGTATGTTCTAACACTTTTATGCTGAGGTAAATGATACGGTTAAGCTTTGATAATTGGGTGCTAGGTAAACAACAATACTTATGGAATTCAAACGATTCGGAAAATCGACTTATACTATAACTTGTGGTTCAACTTATTTTACTTACATACTCATTTACTAAACCTATGATTTCACCAACGTTTTCGTTGACAGATTCTTCTATGTTTTTCTCAGGTTTTGAATGCTTAAGTGATACATGCTTCCTCACTCTTTTGATACTTGCTTGGATGTCGAGTATACATGCATATTTGGAGCATCTTTTTGGCTACTTTTAAATTGTGTCGCATAGGTTTCAATTGTACGTTTAACATTGTAATGTAACTAGCCGTCGAACTTCTTTTTGTAAACTTGAAACACCCTTTTACATTGAAATGAATGCGACATATTTTGGTCAAACGTTGTCTTAAAGACTTATGACCACGTAACGGGACCTACGTAGTCGATGCCGTCACTTGACGATTTGTCGGGGTCGCTACAAGTGGTATCAGAGCGTTGGTTGTAGGGATTTAGAGTTCATTGGTGTCAACCCCGAGTCATAGGGTACATTAGTGAGTCTAGACTACAACCGGCATATAGACTTGGAGTAGGAATTACTTGACTACTTGTGCATTTATACTCGATCTCTTCTATTCACATCTAACTCTTATTCTACCTTAATCTCACGTGGTTGATTTGATTGACATGCCACCTTGACTATATGAAATGATGTCGAATGCACATATGAATCAGGGTAATATAATTTTCGGGATTATATTACGGTGACTCATATGAACATTCCGACATTATGACATAAAGAATTTAAGGCGAGTCAAGGAAAAATTTCCTCTTTATCTTGATTTCCATATCACGATTAGTATTATTGATAATACTAAACAACGGTATTCTTGTGTCATGAAGGAACAATGGCTCACCAAAGTCAACCCAATACTCCTTCCGAAACTCTCGAACAAGCTCTTCAACGAATGATAACCACCGCCGTGGGTGCGGCCGTGGCCGATCACTTTTCCAACAACAATAATCATGGAGCTGATAATTCAAACGAGGGGTGCTCCTACAAGAAATTCATGGGGTGCAAACCTCCCACTTTCGATGGAACCGAGGGACCTGTTGCTCTCACCAGGTGGTTTGAACAAACGGAAGCCGTTTTTAACATAAGCGGTTGTCGGGACCAAGATAAGGTCAAGTTTTCCACCCTCACTCTCACCGGTATTGCTTTCTCATGGTGGAACACGTATGTACAATCAGTGGGTATCGATGAAGCCCACGCACTCTCTTGGACCGAATTAAGAGAAAGAATGATCACCGAATACTTTCCGCGCGACGAAACTCGAAGGCTCGAATAGGGGCTAAGAAATTTACAAACGGTCTGGAATGACCTCGAAGCTTATAATCAATGGTTTGCTGAACTAGTCTTATTGTGTCCAAACCTCATGACTCTCGAGTCCCTAAGAGTTGAACTTTACATGGATGGCCTTCCGAAGAGCATTCAACACAGGGTAATGTCATCCAAACCCGCCAACCTACAAGAGGCTTTAACGATGGCTCGCCAATCTATAGAAATGGTGGATGAAATTGAAGCACCGGCACCAACGGCCGAGGACCAACCGGGTAACAACAAAAGAAAATGGGAAGCCTCTCAATCCAGCAACTACAACAGCAACAACTTTGCCAAGGAACTTTTCACCTCCGTCGGCAAGAAAAGTTATGCTGGAACTCGACCTTTTTGCAACAACTGCCACAAGCATCACTTTGGTGAATGTGGCAAGCTAATTTGCCACCGGTGCCAGGGAAGTGGTCATATTGCCAAATATTTTGGAAGTACCGCCCCCGTCAGTCAAAAGGGACCCAACATACAAAAGCCGGGTGTTTGTTTCGAATGTGGCCAACCGGGTCATTTTAGGAATGCATGTCCAACGAAGAAAGTCAACCCCAACACACGTGGCCGAACTTCCAACATTAGCACCGAGGATGCTCGAGACGACATGAACTAGTCACGGGTACGTTTCTTCTTAACAACTCCTATACTTCATGTTTATTCGATTCGGATGTCGATAAATGTTTTGTATCCAAGGCTTTGGAGCCTACTATTTGCACTCCACCACCCCCTAGATATTACTTAGGCCATTCAAGTGACCAACGGAAAACTATTGCGTACCGACAAATTTATCGGAGAGTGTACGTCAAACTTATTGGGTAGGTAATTTGAACTTTGATTTGACATCTATGGAACTAGGGAGCCCAAAACCTATACGTTAGGAAGGGAATGTTTTCCCACATATATGTGATTTTAGTGAACTAAATAATTTCCGTTTAAGAACCGATATCCTCTTGCCCGTATCAACAACCTCTTGAACCGTTACACGGATCTCGCGTATATTCTAAAATCGACCTTCATTCTGGTTATCATCAATTGAGGGTTAAGGTAGAAGATGTCTCCTAAATCGCTTTCCGAACTCGCTACGATAGTTATAAATTTCGTTTAGTGCCGTCCAGTTTATCTAAGGCTCCGCCCGTATTCACAGACCTCCGGAACCGCGTATGCAAACTTATCTAGACAAATTCGTTACCGTACTTATAATTTTTAAGCTATTCAAGCGGAAAGGAAAAACGAACAACGTCTCCGTCTTACGCTCGAACTCTTGAGAAAAGAGCAACTCTATGCCGAATTCTTCAAGTGAGAATTTTGGTTAAACAAAGTCCAAATTCTAGACCATGTTGTTAGTGGTCAGGGTATTACAATAAATCTCGCAATCGAAGCCACACGTAATCGGGAAACCCTCACGACTCTGACTTGTACTCGTAAAATCTTAGATCTCGCCGATTATTACCGCAGATTCATTTTCGACTTTTTCTCGTGTTACTCGTCCTTTAACCCCATTAACTCCCCCAGGAAAGGACTAAACCTCTCCGTGTCCGAACTTTTAACGCGATTATTCACGCCAACCTTACTAACTAAATTCATTTAACACAATGAAATTCAAATATGGAAATATTTCTACTCGAACGCCCGAAAGACATACTCCCTCGACTCGAAATCAAGGAAACTGAAATTCGTTATTTTTGCACGAACGATTGGAATACTTAATTATGGATCCGATCAATCTTCTCATCACCACGTACCACGTTACATAACACTGTTATTTCACTATGACCGTCTGATATTACTGGGACCCAAGATAACACACAATCCAAGGATACTTCCTTTCTCTTTGACTTATCGTCCTCATGCTCCTGATACGGATAACTACTACTCAACCCCGAACTATACAACTATGTGTTCTATCTCGTTTTCCCACCAGGTCTCAACATTTAACCACTAGATGCGCGATATGGCTACCTCAGGATGTGAGCTCATCCTATTCTAAGTTCTCATTCCACTCCTGTCCTTTTGCTTGTACTTTTGTATAAGGAAACCTTATATATACTTTCTCAATGGAGAGAGAGACTCATCATGTATTACTAGTATTCACCACGAGGGTGAATAGCCCTGAAAAAAAAAAATGTTCTCTGTAGCCGGTAAGGAACTTGTTCCAACGAACGTTTTCAAACCCTAACTAGCTTGTTCAAACATATCTTAATTCTATTCCAACACGGTGTACCATTGTCGACTATCTCGGATCACAATACTCGTTTCACTTCTAGTGTTACAAGAAGCCTTAGAGACACGTTTAAACATGAGTACCATGTATCATCCACAACCAACGGACCAAACAAACATACGTTTCACATCTTGGAAAGACATGTTACAAACATGTATTGTTGCCTTTAGTTGTCTCCTCTCACACAACAGTTACCATTCGTGAATTAACGCCGCACTTCCGAAACCCTATATGACCGCAAATGTCATACCCCTATTCGTTGGACCAAAGCATGTGGCAAGCAAATCACCGGATCCGAACTCATTCAAGAAATAACAGTTGAGATCGTACAAGTCCGAGAAGGACTCAAGACGACTCGTAGTCGCCAAAAGGGCTATACCGATATTCGACGTAAACCTCTCGAATCCTAAGCCAGTAACCGTGTAATATTGAGAACTCGCACCTTGGGAAGGTGTAATCCGTTTCGGGAATCAGGGAAAGTTAAAATCGCGATATATTAATCCTTTTGAAACCTCGGGGCGTATTGGAACCGCTCCTACCGTTTAGAACTTTCGACTCAATTAAGTTTCCGTTTACCCTACGTTCCATGCAACAAACTTAGAGACGTGTCCTACGGAACAGGAACGTGCTACTCTCCTAGATAAACTTACTATTGATGGCAAACTCCCCTTCATGGGAAACTGGTTGAAATTGTGGATCGTAAAACCAAGTCTTAATACAAACTGAGATCTCGACTGTCAAAATTTGTGGGAATGTCCGAGGACGTATCTTCACTTATTCACAGCATTGACAACACCAGGTCTCGAGTAAGAAACCACGACTATTACTTCCAACTAAATTTCGGGACGAAATTTCTTTTAAGGTGTGGGTAATGTAACATCCCGCATTTTTTCATTTAATTTTTTTAACGCCCGTCTTTTTATTTTAATAATATCCTCAGTATCTCGATTCGTATCCTCCATTAGCTAACATTCTTAAAATATTTTCGTTATTGGATTATAACATCTCTCGTACTCTCGTGTAATTCAAAATAATTCGTTTGGTTAATTCACGCACCCGCACCCGAACTACAGGGACTAAACTTGCAAAGAGGCCAAAGATTTGACTAGGTCAACTAGTCAAACCTTCAGCCTCCTCCTCTCATTTTCTCCCTTTCTCTCTTTTCACACTTCCATTTTTCCTCTCAAGAACTCAAACAAGATTCATCATCTAATTTCGGATTTGGAGGCTAACATCAAAACAAATTACATATTTGGAATCCTCTCTTCATCCTCTTCGACTTGATACCAATTTCATCTCATTTGGGTAACTTTCTAAAATCACTAGATTTTGTGTTCTTGATGTTTTTGAATTATAAAAGTGTTAATTAGTGTCTATGGCTCGTGTATAACATGAATATATGTTTTGTTTGTTCGATTTGTAGATTTGAGTAACTAGTTTGAACACTTGAAAATGGGTTTGCTTAATCCTTGAATTTTGGATGATCATATGTTGTTAGATGTTAAAAGTTCATGTTCTAGTTGTGTTCCTAGTATCACTAGCTTCAATTTGATGTGTAGGTTGCTTGAGAAAACTCCATAAACTTGATTAGTGATTTTTGGTGAATTTGGGTTAGGGTTTGATAAGCTTGAAATGAATAGATGATACATTGAATGCCATGAATTATTGTTAGTAAGTAGTTAGTTGTATTGTATGCTCGATTACCTACAAAACGGCGTGTTGTATGTATGCATTAAATGCCCGAATCATAAATGTGCACTTATCAAATTCGAGTATTAAATGTGTGCATTAATCGATCATTTATTTTGGAAAGCCGATTGTTACAAATAATGTTTTTGATTGGTGAAATATATTTAGTTGTGTTCTTTGTCAAATTACCTTTCTAATGATATAAGGTGCGAGTTCTAAGAGTTAGCGGTTTGTAATTTATGCTTGAAAGAGTTTTGATTTGGGACTTGAACAATTGAGACTGACCAGGTACCAGCGCACGACCAATGCCGCGGCGCGGCCAGCTTATGTCGCGGCGCGACATAAGCCGTGGTCAGCTTCTGACCTCCATGTCCAAAATACGAAAAATGTTTGGCATACTACGGACCTCCGATTCACATGAAACTTGTTCTAACATGCTCATATATGATTAAAAACCTCAGAAAAATAGTTCGGGACCCGACCCGAACATGTTGACTTTCGTTGACTTTGACCGGCCAAAGTTTGACTTTTTGTCAAACTTAACCAAATGATTATGCAACCTTCCTAACTTGTTTCTGTACTTGTATCTTGCATGAAACTTGACAATTTGATTCACATGCTACATAATCGAGTCGTAACGAGCCATAGGACTAATTGAGCACATTTCACCCAACCTTGTGTCGTAACCGGTAGATTGATACAACTTACTTGTTTAGGTCAAGGCTAAGCAACTTTCATGCACACGTTTACCTTGTGTAGTACTTTTATACTCGTCCACTCGAGGTGAGATCATAGTCCCACTTTTTCAACAACTTTTATATTTTTAAATCGTGGGCTGAGAAACTTATACGTTACATACTTATATACATTTCATATGTATATATACCTTTCATACTTTTATACATCGAACACGAATACGAATACAAAGATACGGACGAGTTTGAACGAAAATCCTCAATTCAATTATCATTAATTACATCAGATGGTGTAAGCGAGACTATGTTGTGTGGATCCATACGGGTTTGACTAACCCTCATTCGAACGGTTCTCTACCGTTAAGCGAATGAAATATATTCTGGTACGGTGTATGTTCTAACACTTTTATGCTGAGGTAAATGATACGGTTAAGCTTTGATAATTGGGTGCTCGGTAAACAACAATACTTATGGAATTCAAACGATTCGGAAAATCGACTTATACTATAACTTGTGGTTCAACTTATTTTACTTACATACTCATTTACTAAACCTATGATTTCACCAACGTTTTCGATGACAGATTCTTCTATGTTTTTCTCAGGTTTTGAATGCTTAAGTGATACATGCTTCCGCACTCTTTTGATACTTGCTTGGATGTCGAGTATACATGCATATTTGGAGCATCTTTTTGGCTACTTTTAAATTGTGTCGCATAGGTTTCAATTATACGTTTAACATTGTAATGTAACTAGCCGTCGAACTTCTTTTTGTAAACTTGAAACACCCTTTTACATTGAAATGAATGCGATATATTTTGGTCAAACGTTGTCTTAAAGACTTATGACCACGTAACGGGACCTACGTAGTCGACGCCGTCACTTGACGATTTGTCGGGGTCGCTACACTCCCCATATAATGTAGGATCTTCTTCGAGTCTCTAGCTCCCCTTCAAACAAACAATTCTTTATTTGAAGTTCAAGTCCAATACCGTATTGAAGTCATAATATTAAGCCCAAGTCCCATAATGAGTGTATGGAAGTCATATTCGAATCATCATTTGATTTTGATTACGAAACGCCATTGAATTTTAGAAACTCCCATTGATAACGAATATGGGAACAAGTTTCTTTCACAACTCTTGTTGGACTTTAGAAACCGTTCATGAAGTTCAAAGCTTGTAGGGGGAGAACACTTTTGTTCGTCAAAACCCCAATAAACCAATCTTTTATCTTTAACTCCCCATTATATGAGGGATTTTCTTTGAATCCTTCGTTGCTTCTCGTCGAATCAAACAATAACTCGTACACGAACATCAACCATAGTCCTTCTCCCCCACAATGATACTTACATGTAATAAAAGTGTCATTGTTCCAATTGGTTGATGAAATTGGCAATTCCCCAAAGTATATGTAACGACCCGACTTCATAAATCCAAAAACGTGTACAAAAAAAATTTTCCTGATTCAGCGCATCTGGACGGCGTCCAAGATCTTGGACGGCGTCCAGCTCTTAACGCCAGGACAGTGTCCAGCATATCTAGACAGCGTCCAGATTGCCTGGAAGCTGCTGTCCCCCGGGTCCAACTCACGTGAGCGAAAATCCCTCTTCCCGACACTTTTAATCGAAAACCTTTTTACAACGTATCACAATATAATAAAAAAAGAGGTTTCCATCATTAAAACAAGTTTTACAACCTCGAGCCCACATCGGCCCATCTTACGCGTTTCAATCAAAAATACAAGTTTCGACCAATACAAGTTTAATTTCCAAACGACACTAGAGCATGGTGTTTGGGGTTAAACTACCCAAATCTTGGCCGAACTTCCAAAAGCTAACCAAAAGCATCTCCTATCAAAACAAGCAGGAGACCACTAATCCAACCGAATACCCTTGCCTTTGTCCACGCCGGAGCCTAAAAAGGTAAACAATGAGAGGGTAAGCTAATGCTTAGTGAGAAGAATAAATATATACATGCATATAAGACTTACCTACTCACATCCACGATATCATATAACGCATACAAACACATAACATCTCAATAAACAAGCTAGTATCGTCAAATCGTACAACTAGCAACATCAAAAGCATAATATTCATAATAATAATTAAATGCTAAACGTCAACAACTATAAACCATGGTTAACCAAGTTCTTCGCAAGGGAATGACTTCGCGAAACAAGTCATCGATGTTCATAATGAAATGTCCCGTTCTTATTGATTAAAAACGTTCCATATTAATTGATTTCGTTGCGAGGTTTTGACCACTATATGAGACGTTTTTCAAAGACTGCATTCATTTTTAAAACAAACCATAACCTTTATTTCATAAATAAAGGTTTAAAAAGCTTTACGTAGATTATCAAATAATGATAATCTAAAATATCCTGTTTACACACGACCATTACATAATGGTTTACAATACAAATATGTTACATCGAAATCAGTTTCTTAAATGCAGTTTTTACACAATATCATACAAACATGGACTCTAAATCTTGTCCTTATTTTAGTATGCAACAGCGGAAGCTCTTAATAATCACCTGAGAATAAACATGCTTTAAACGTCAACAAAAATATTGGTGAGTTATAGGTTTAACCTATATATATATCAAATCATAACAATAGACCACAAGATTTCATATTTCAATACACAACTCATACATAGAGATAAAAATTCATTCATATGGTGAACACCTGGTAACCGACATTAACAAGATGCATATATAAGAATATCCCCATCATTCCGGGACACCCTTCGGATATGATATAAATTTCGAAGTACTAAAGCATCCGGTACTTTGGATGGGGTTTGTTAGGTCCAATAGATCTATCTTTAAGATTCGCGTCAATTAGGGTGTCTGTTCCCTAATTCTTAGATTACCAGACTTAATAAAAAGGGGCATATTCGATTTCGATAATTCAACCATAGAATGTAGTTTCACGTACTTGTATCTATTTTGTAAATCATTTATAAAACCTGCATGTATTCTCATCCCAAAAATATTAGATTTTAAAAGTGGGACTATAACTCACTTTCACAGATTTTTACTTCGTCGGGAAGTAAGACTTGGCCACTGGTTGATTCACGAACCTATAACAATATATACATATATATCAAAGTATGTTCAAAATATATTTACAACACTTTTAATATATTTTGATGTTTTAAGTTTATTAAGTCAGCTGTCCTCGTTAGTAACCTACAACTAGTTGTCCACAGTTAGATGTACAGAAATAAATCGATAAATATTATCTTGAATCAATCCACGACCCAGTGTATACGTATCTCAGTATTGATCACAACTCAAACTATATATATTTTGGAATCAACCTCAACCCTGTATAGCTAACTCCAACATTCACATATAGAGTGTCTATGGTTGTTCTGAAATATATATAGATGTGTCGACATGATAGGTCAAAACATTGTATACGTGTCTATGCTATCTCAAGATTACATAATATACAATACAAGTTGATTAAGTTATGGTTGGAATAGATTTGTTACAAATTTTCACGTAGGTAAAATGAGAAAAATTATCCAATCTTGTTTTACTCATAACTTCTTCATTTTAAATCCGTTTTGAGTGAATCAAATTTATATGGTTTCATATTGAACTCTATTTTATGAATCTAAACAGAAAAAGTATAGGTTTATAGTCGGAAAAATAAGTTACAAGTCATTTTTGTAAAGGTAGTCATTTCAGTCGAAAGAACGACGTCTAGATGACCATTTTAGAAAACATACTTCCACTTTGAGTTTAACCATAATTTTTGGATATAGTTTCATGTTCATAATAAAAATCATTTTCTCAGAATAACAACTTTTAAATAAAAGTTTATCATAGTTTTTAATTAACTAACCCAAAACAGCCCGCGGTGTTACTACGACGGCGTAAATTCGGTTTTACGGTGTTTTTCGTGTCTCCAGGTTTTAAATCATTAAGTTAGCATATCATATAGATATAGAACATGTGTTTAGTTGATTTTAAAAGTCAAGTTTGAAGGATTAACTTTTGTTTGCGAACAAGTTTAGAATTAACTAAACTATGTTCTAGTGATTACAAGTTTAAACCTTCGAATAAGATAGCTTTATATGTATGAATTGAATGATGTTATGAACATCATTACTACCTTAAGTTCCTTGGATAAACCTACTGGAAAAGTAAAAAATGGATCTAGCTTCAACGGATCCTTGGATGGTTCGAAGTTCTTGAAGCAGAATCATGACACGAAAACAAGTTCAAGTAAGATCATCACTTGAAATAAGATTGTTATAGTTATAGAAATTGAACCAAAGTTTGAATATGATTATTACCTTGTATTAGAATGATAACCTACTGTAAGAAACAAAGATTTCTTGAGGTTGGATGATCACCTTACAAGATTGAAAGTGAGCTAGCAAACTTGAAAGTATTCTTGATTTTATGTAACTAGAACTTGTAGAATATATGAAGAACACTTAGAACTTGAAGATAGAACTTGAGAGAGATCAATTAGATGAAGAAAATTGAAGAATGAAAGTGTTTGTAGGTGTTTTTGGTCGTTGGTGTATGGATTAGATATAAAGGATATGTAATTTTGTTTTCATGTAAATAAGTCATGAATGATTACTCATATTTTTGTAATTTTATGAGATATTTCATGCTAGTTGCCAAATGATGGTTCCCACATGTGTTAGGTGACTCACATGGGCTGCTAATAGCTGATCATTGGAGTGTATATACCAATAGTACATACATCTAAAAGCTGTGTATTGTACGAGTACGAATACGGGTGCATACGAGTAGAATTGTTGGTGAAACTGAACGAGGATGTAATTGTAAGCATTTTTGTTAAGTAGAAGTATTTTGATAAGTGTATTGAAGTCTTTCAAAAGTGTATAAATACATATTAAAACACTACATGTATATACATTTTAACTGAGTCGTTAAGTCATCGTTAGTCGTTACATGTAAGTGTTGTTTTGAAACCTTTAGGTTAATGATCTTGTTAAATGTTGTTAACCCAATGTTTATAATATCAAATGAGATTTTAAATTATTATATTATCATGATATTATCATGTATGAATATCTCTTAATATGATATACATACATTAAATGTCTTTACAACGATAATCGTTACATATATGTCTCGTTTAAAAATCATTAAGTTAGTAGTCTTGTTTTTACATATGTAGTTCATTGTTAATATACTTAATGTTATGTTTAATTATCATAGTATCATGTTAACTATATATATATCCATATATATGTCATCATATAGTTTTTACAAGTTTTAACGTTCGTGAATCACCGGTCAACTTGGGTGGTCAATTGTCTATATGAAACATATTTCAATTAATCAAGTCTTAACAAGTTTGATTGCTTAACATGTTGGAAACATTTAATCATGTAAATATCAATCTCAATTAATATATATAAACATGGAAAAGTTCGGGTCACTACAGTACCTACCCGTTAAATAAATTTCGTCCCGAAATTTTAAACAGTTGAAGGTGTTGACGAATCTTCTAGAAATAGATGCGGGTATTTCTTCTTCATCTAATCTTCACGCTCCCAGGTGAACTCGGGTCCTCTACGAGCATTCCATCGAACCTTAACAATTGGTATCTTGTTTGGCTTAAGTCTTTTAACCTCACGATCCATTATTTCGACGGGTTCTTCGATGAATTGGAGTTTTTCGTTGATTTGGATTTCATCTAAGGGAATAGTGAGATCTTCTTTAGCAAAACATTTCTTCAAATTTGAGACGTGGAAAGTGTTATGTACAGCCGCGAGTTGTTGAGGTAACTCAAGTCGGTAAGCTACTGGTCCGACACGATCAATAATCTTGAATGGTCCAATATACCTTGGATTTAATTTCCCTCATTTACCAAATCGAACAACGCCTTTCCAAGGTGCAACTTTAAGCATGACCATCTCTCTAATTTCAAATTCTATATCGACTTTGGGCGGTTTTCAACCGTTGTTGAATTTGGATGATCTTCTCGGTAGTTTCTTGTATAATCTCCGAACCCGTAATCTGTCTATCCCCCACTTCACTCCAACAATTCGAAGACCTGCACTTTCTACCATAAAGTGCTTCAAACGGCGCCATCTCAATGCTTGAATGGTAGCTGTTGTTGTAGGAAAATTCTGATAACGGTAGATGTCGATCCCAACTGTTTCAGAAATCAATAACACATGCTCGTAGCATGTCTTCCAGCGTTTGTATCGTCCTTTCGCTCTGCCCATCAGTTTGTGGATGATAGGCAGTACTCATGTCTAGACAAGTTCCTAATGCTTGCTGTAATGTCTGCCAGAATCTTGAAATAAATCTGCCATCCCTATCAGAGATAATAGAGATTGGTATTCCATGTCTGGAGACGACTTCCTTCAAATACAGTCGTGCTAACTTCTCCATCTTGTCATCTTCTCTTATTGGCAGGAAGTGTGCTGATTTGGTGAGACGAACAACTATTACCCAAATAGTATCAAAAACACTTGCAGTCCTTGGCAATTTAGTGATGAAATCCATGGTAATATTTTCCCATTTCCATTCCGGGATTTCGAGTTGTTGAAGTAGACCTGATGGTTTCTGATGCTCAGCTTTGACCTTAGAACACGTCAAACATTCTCCTACGTATTTAGCAACATCGGCTTTCATACCCGGCCACCAAAAATGTTTCTTGAGATCCTTGTACATCTTCCCCGTTCCAGGATGTATTGAGTATCTGGTTTTATGAGCTTCTCTAAGTACCATTTCTCTCATATCTCCAAATTTTGGTACCCAAATCCTTTCAGCCCTATACCGGGTTCCGTCTTCCCGAATATTAAGATGCTTCTCCGATCCTTTGGGTATTTCATTCTTTAAATTTCCCTTTTTTAAAACTCCTTGTTGCGCCTCCTTTATTTGAGTAGTAAGGTTATTATGAATCATTATATTCATAGATTTTACTCGAATGGGTTCTCTGTCCTTCCTGCTCAAGGCATCGGCTACCACATTTGCCTTCCTCGGGTGGTAACGAATCTCAAAGTCGTAATCATTCAATAATTCAATCCACCTACGCTGCCTCATATTCAGTTGTTTCTGATTAAATATGTGTTGAAGACTTTTGTGGTCGGTATATTTAATACTTTTGACCCCATATAAGTTGTGCCTCCAAGTCTTTAATGCAAAAATAACCTAGCCTAATTCCAAATCATGCGTTGTATAATTTTGTTCGTGAATCTTCAATTGTTTAGACGCATAAGCAATCACCTTCGTTCGTTGCATTAATACACAACCGAGACCTTGCTTTGATGCGTCACAATAAATCACAAAATCATCATTCCCTTCAGGCAATGACAATATAGGTGCCGTAGTTAGCTTTTTCTTCAATAACTGAAATGCTTTCTCTTGTTCATCATTCCATTCAAATTTCTTCCCTTTATGCGTTAATGCAGTCAAGGATTTTGCTATTCTGGAAAAGTCTTGGATGAACCTTCTGTAGTAACCAGCTAGTCCTAAAAACTGGCGTATGTGTTTCGGAGTTTTCGGGGTTTCCCACTTTTCAACAGTTTCTATCTTTGCCGGATCCACCTTAATACCTTCTTTGTTCACTATGTGACCGAGGAATTGAACTTCTTCCAACCAAAATGCACACTTTGAAAACATAGCGTACAATTCTTCCTTCCTCAATACTTCTAACACCTTTCTCAAATGTTCACCGTGTTCTTGGTCATTCTTTGAGTAAATAAGTATGTCATCAATGAAAACAATGACAAACTTGTCAAGGTATGGTCCACACACTCGGTTCATAAGGTCCATGAACACAGCTGGTGCATTAGTTATACTAAATGGCTTGACCATAAACTCGTAATGACCGTAACGTGTTCTGAAAGCATTCTTTGGAATATCATCTTCTTTCACCCGCATTTGATGATACCCGGAACGTAAGTCAATCTTTGAATAAACAGACGAGCCTTGTAGTTGATCAAATAAGTCATCGATTCTCGGTAGCGGTTCTTGATGGTAAGTTTGTTCAACTCTCATAGTCGATACAAAACCTGAATGTACCATCTTTCTTCTTGACAAACAAAACAGGAGCTCCCCACGGTGATGTGCTTGGCCGAATGAAACCATGCTCTAAAAGTTCTTGTAATTGGCTTTGCAGTTCTTTCATCTCGCTGGATGCGAGTCTGTAAGGAGCACGAGCTATTGGTGCAGCTCCTGGTACAAGATCTATTTGAAATTCAACGGATCGATGTGGGGGTAATCCCGATAATTCTTTCGGAAATACATCGGGAAATTCTTTTGCAATGGGAACATCATTGATGCTCTTTTCTTCAGTTTGTACTTTTTCGACGTGTGCTAGAATAGCATAGCAACCTTTTCTTATTAGTTTTTGTGCCTTCAAATTACTAATAAGATGTAGCTTCGTGTTGCCCTTTTCTCCGTACACCATTAAGGGTTTTCCTTTTTCTCGTATAATGCAAATTGCATTTTTGTAACAAACGATCTCTGCTTTCACTTCTTTCAACCAGTCCATACCGATTATCACATCAAAACTCCCTAACTCTACTGGTATCAAATCAATCTTAAATGTTTCGCTAACCAGTTTAATTTCTCGATTCCGACATATATTATCTGCTGAAATTAATTTACCATTTGCTAATTCGAGTAAAAATTTACTATCCAAAGGCGTCAATGGACAACTTAATTTAGCACAAAAATCTCTACTCATATAGCTTCTATCCGCACCCGAATCAAATAAAACGTAAGCAGATTTATTATCAATAAGAAACGTACTCGTAACAAGCTCCGGGTCTTCCTGTGCCTCTGCCGCATTAATATTGAAAACTCTTTCGCGGCCTTGTCCATTCGTGTTCTCCTGGTTCGGGCAGTTTCTAATAATGTGGCCCGGTTTTCCACATTTATAACAAACTACATTGGCATAACTTGCTCCGACACTACTTGCTCCACCATTACTCGTTCCGACACCATTTGTTCCTTTCGTTCTATTAACCCCTGGTCCGTAGACCTCACACATCGCCGCGCTATGACCATTTCTTTTACACTTATTGCAAAATTTGGTGCAGAACCCCGAGTGATACTTTTCACACCTTTGGCATAGCTGCTTCTGGTTGTTGTTGTTGTTGCGGTTATTATTGTTGTTGGGATGATTGTTGTAGTTGCTGTTGTTGTTGTTGTTGTTGTTGTTGGGCCGTTTGTTGTAGTTGCGATTGATGTTGCGATTGTTGGGATAATTGTTGCGATTATTGTTGTAATTACTGTTGTTGTTATATTGGTGATTCTTATCACCGTTTTCCTCCCACTTTCTTTTGACTTGCTTCACATTGGCCTCTTCAGCAGTCTGTTCTTTAATTCTTTCTTCAATCTGGTTCACTAGTTTGTGAGCCATTCTACATGCCTGTTGTATGGAGGCTGGCTCGTGTGAACTTATATCTTCTAGGATTCTTTCCGGTAATCCTTTCACAAATGCGTCGATCTTCTCTTCCTCATCTTCGAATGCTACCGGACACAATAGGAACAATTCTGTGAATCGTCTTTCGTACGTGGTAATATCAAATCCTTGGGTTCGTAACCCTCTAAGTTCTGTCTTGAGCTTATTGACCTCGGTTCTGGGACGGTACTTCTCGTTCATCAAGTGCTTGAATGCTGACCACGGTAGTGCGTACGCATCGTCTTGTCCCACTTGCTCTAGATAGGTATTCCACCATGTTAACGCAGAACCTGTGAAGGTATGCGTAGCGTACTTCACTTTGTCCTCTTCAGTACACTTACTTATGGCAAACACCGATTCGACCTTCTCGGTCCACCGTTTCAATCCGATCGGTCCTTCGGTTCCATCAAATTCCAAAGGTTTGTAGGCAGTGAATTCTTTGTAGGTGCATCCTATACGATTTCCTGTACTGCTAGATCCAAGGTTATTGTTGGTATGTAGTGCAGCCTGTACTGCGGCTATGTTTGAAGCTAGAAAAGTACGGAATTCCTCTTCATTCATATTCACGGTGTGTCGAGTAGTCGGTGCCATTTCCTTCAAAATAGTCAAATGGAACAAGTTAATCATACAGAATATTAAGAGTAGTTAATAGTATTTCGTAGCATAATATGAACTCATTTATAAAAGCTTTTTCTTCATATTAGCGTTTTATAAGTTTAAATTCGGGTAGTACCTACCCGTTAAGTTCATACTTAGTAGCTAATATACAATTCAACTACTACAATTCTCTATGAAAAACTGATTATAATAATATTTCGCGGTCAAACTTTTATACAATATTTTACAAACTTACAATACTGCTTATTTTACATAAAGCATGAAATATAGCACACAATAACTTTGATACAAGATAGTTGTGAAGATAATTCTAGCTAGTACACAAGTCGTTCAGCAAAGGCAATAAAGACACGTAATTCATACGTCCAGAAACAAGTCATGCATTCTGGTTTTACTAGGACTACTTCCCATCCTTGGTCTTGTGGAACATAACCGTTATGGCCGTTGATAAGACAGCGTGTTGTAACGTCGTCAAAGGGACGAGGGTTACGTAATGTCCAACAGTCCCGTAACAATCTAAAACCTCATTTCTTACCCCAATTACCGACTCCGTCACTTGTGGAAACGTTCTGTTTAATAGTTGTAGGCCGATGTTCTTGTTCTCACTTTGGTGAGAAGCGAACATTACTACTCCGTAAGCATAACATGCTTCTTTATGTTGCATGTTAGCCGCTTTTTCTAAATCACGAAGTCCAATATTCGGATATATTGAGTCAAAATAATTTCTTAACCCATTGCGTAAAATAGAATTTGGGTTCCCCACAATATATGCGTCAAAGTAAACACATCGTAACTTATGGATTTCCCAATGTGATATCCCCCATCTTTCGAACGAAAGCCTTTTATAAACCAAGGCATTCTTGGAACGTTCTTCGAATGTCTTACAAACTGATCTCGCTTTAAATAGTTGTGCCGAAGAATTCTGACCGACTCTAGACAAGATTTCATCAATCATGTCTCCGGGTAGGTCTCTTAAAATATTGGGTTGTCTATCCATTTTGTGTTTTTATGCTGTAAAATAGACAAGAGTTAGATTCATAAAAAAATACTTATTAATACAAGCAATTTTTACATATATCATAAAGCATAAGCACACTATATTACATATATTACACCACACGAATACAACTATCTTATTCCGACTCGCTTGTTTCTTTTTCTTCAGTTTTGGTTCATTTTGCCAAGTTTCTAGGGATATATGATGTTCCCCTAATACGAGCCGTCGTTTTCCACATTGGTTTAGAAAAACCTGGTGGTTTAGAGGTTCCCGGGTCATTGTTACAACTTAAGGACTTCGGGGGTTGACGATACATATAAAGTTCATCGGGGTTGGAATTAGATTTCTCTATTTTTATGCCCTTTCCCTTATTATTTTCTTTTCCCTTTTTAAATTCAGTTGGGGTAATTTCTATAACATCATCGGAATTCTCGTCAGAATCCGATTCATCGGAGAATTGGTAATCCTCCCAATATTTTGCTTCCTTAGCGGAAACACCATTGACCATAATTAACCTTGGTCGGTTGGTTGAGGATTTTCTTTTACTTAACCGTTTTATTATTTCCCCCACCGGTTCTATTTCTTCATCCGGTTCCGATTCTTCTTCCAGTTCCGATTCTTCTTCTGGTTCCGACTCTTCTTCCAGTTCCTCTTCGGGAACTTGTGAATCAGTCCACAAATCATTCCAATTTACATTTGACTCTTCATTATTATTAGGTGAGTCAATGGGACTTGTTCTAGAGGTAGACATCTATCACATAATGTCAAACGCGTTAAGAGATTAATATATCACATAATATTCACATGTTAAAAATATATAGTTTCCAACAAAATTTGTTAAGCAATTATTTTTCAAGTAAACACGGTCGAAGTCCAGACTCACTAATGCATCCTAACAAACTCGATAAGACACACTAATGTAAAATTCTAGTTCTCTAAGACCAACGCTCGGATACCAACTGAAATGTCCCGTTCTTATTGATTAAAAACGTTCCATATTAATTGATTTCGTTGCGAGGTTTTGACCTCTATATGAGACGTTTTTCAAAGACTGCATTCATTTTTAAAACAAACCATAACCTTTATTTCATAAATAAAGGTTTAAAAAGCTTTACGTAGATTATCAAATAATGATAATCTAAAATATCCTGTTTACACACGACCATTACATAATGGTTTACAATACAAATATGTTACATCGAAATCAGTTTCTTGAATGCAGCTTTTACACAATATCATACAAACATGGACTCTAAATCTTGTCCTTATTTTAATATGCAACAGCGGAAGCTCTTAATATTCACCTGAGAATAAACATGCTTTAAACGTCAACAAAAATATTGGTGAGTTATAGGTTTAACCTATATATATATCAAATCGTAACAATAGACCACAAGATTTCATATTTCAATACACATCTCATACATAGAGATAAAAATTCATTCATATGGTGAACACCTGGTAACCGACATTAACAAGATGCATATATAAGAATATCCCCATCATTCCGGGACACCCTTCGGATATGATATAAATTTCGAAGTACTAAAGCATCCGGTACTTTGGATGGGGTTTGTTAGGCCCAATAGATCTATCTTTAAGATTCGCGTCAATTAGGGTGTCTGTTCCCTAATTCTTAGATTACCAGACTTAATAAAAAAGGGCATATTCGATTTCGATAATTCAACCATAGAATGTAGTTTCACGTACTTGTGTCTATTTTGTAAATCATTTATAAAACCTGCATGTATTCTCATCCCAAAAATATTAGATTTTAAAAGTGGGACTATAACTCACTTTCACAGATTTTTACTTCGTCGGGAAGTAAGACTTGGCCACTGGTTGATTCACGAACCTATAACAATATATACATATATATCAAAGTATGTTCAAAATATATTTACAACACTTTTAATATATTTTGATGTTTTAAGTTTATTAAGTCAGCTGTCCTCTTTAGTAACCTACAACTAGTTGTCCACAGTTAGATGTACAGAAATAAATCGATAAATATTATCTTGAATCAATCCACGACCCAGTGTATACGTATCTCAGTATTGATCACAACTCAAACTATATATATTTTGGAATCAACTTCAACCCTGTATAGCTAACTCCAACATTCACATATAGAGTGTCTATGGTTGTTCCGAAATATATATAGATGTGTCGACATGATAGGTCGAAACATTGTATACGTGTCTATGGTATCTCAAGATTACATAATATACAATACAAGTTGATTAAGTTATGGTTGGAATAGATTTGTTACAAATTTTCACGTAGCTAAAATGAGAAAAATTATCCAATCTTGTTTTACCCATAACTTCTTCATTTTAAATCCGTTTTGAGTGAATCAAATTGCTATGGTTTCATATTGAACTCTATTTTATGAATCTAAACAGAAAAAGTATAGGTTTATAGTCAGAAAAATAAGTTACAAGTCGTTTTTGTAAAGGTAGTCATTTCAGTCGAAAGAACGACGTCTAGATGACCATTTTAGAAAACATACTTCCACTTTGAGTTTAACCATAATTTTTGGATATAGTTTCATGTTCATAATAAAAATCATTTTCTCAGAATAACAACTTTTAAATCAAAGTTTATCATAGTTTTTAATTAACTAACCCAAAACAGCCCGCGGTGTTACTACGACGGCGTAAATCCGGTTTTACGGTGTTTTTCGTGTCTCCAGGTTTTAAATCATTAAGTTAGCATATCATATAGATATAGAACATGTGTTTAGTTGATTTTAAAAGTCAAGTTAGAAGGATTAACTTTTGTTTGCGAACAAGTTTAGAATTAACTAAACTATGTTCTAGTGATTACAAGTTTAAACCTTCGAATAAGATAGCTTTATATGTATGAATTGAATGATGTTATGAACATCATTACTACCTTAAGTTCCTTGGATAAACCTACTGGAAAAGTGAAAAATGGATCTAGCTTTAACGGATCCTTGGATGGTTCGAAGTTCTTGAAGCAGAATCATGACACGAAAACAAGTTCAAGTAAGATCATCACTTGAAATAAGATTGTTATAGTTATAGAAATTGAACCAAAGTTTGAATATGATTATTACCTTGTATTAGAATGATAACCTACTGTAAGAAACAAAGATTTCTTGAGGTTGGATGATCACCTTACAAGATTGGAAGTGAGCTAGCAAACTTGAAAGTATTCTTGATTTTATGTAACTAGAACTTGTAGAATATATGAAGAACACTTAGAACTTGAAGATAGAACTTGAGAGAGATCAATTAGATGAAGAAAATTGAAGAATGAAAGTGTTTGTAGGTGTTTTTGGTCGTTGGTGTATGGATTAGATATAAAGGATATGTAATTTTGTTTTCATGTAAATAAGTCATGAATGATTACTCATATTTTTGTAATTTTATGAGATATTTCATGCTAGTTGCCAAATGATGGTTCCCACATGTGTTAGGTGACTCACATGGGCTGCTAATAGCTGATCATTGGAGTGTATATACCAATAGTACATACATCTAAAAGCTGTGTATTGTACGAGTACGAATACGGGTGCATACGAGTAGAATTGTTGGTGAAACTGAACGAGGATGTAATTGTAAGCATTTTTCTTAAGTAGAAGTATTTTGATAAGTGTATTGAAGTCTTTCAAAAGTGTATAAATACATATTAAAACACTACATGTATATACATTTTAACTGAGTCGTTAAGTCATCGTTAGTCGTTACATGTAAGTGTTGTTTTGAAACCTTTAGGTTAACGATCTTGTTAAATGTTGTTAACCCAATGTTTATAATATCAAATGAGATTTTAAATTATTATATTATCATGATATTATCATGTATGAATATCTCTTAATATGATATACATACATTAAATGTCTTTACAACGATAATCATTACATATATGTCTCGTTTAAAAATCATTAAGTTAGTAGTCTTGTTTTTACATATGTAGTTCATTGTTAATATACTTAATGTTATGTTTACTTATCATAGTATCATGTTAACTATATATATATCCATATATATGTCATCATATAGTTTTTACAAGTTTTAACGTTCGTGAATCACCGGTCAACTTGGGTGGTCAATTGTCTATATGAAACATATTTCAATTAATCAAGTCTTAACAAGTTTGATTGCTTAACATGTTGGAAACATTTAATCATGTAAATATCAATCTCAATTAATATATATAAACATGGAAAAGTTCGGGTTACTACACATAACAATTGTTAGCTCCCAAAAACGGCTATGGTATGCTAACCCCCGAGGTGTTCCAAAAACGGCTATGCCATCACCCCCAAGTGTTCCAAAAATGGCTATGGCATCACTTGATCAACGTGTGAGTAAAACACAGCTATTACTCACAATCATGTACACAAACACGGCTATGTGTACAATTAATACTACAACAACGTGGGAGTAAAATACGGCTATTACTCGCAACTATATGCACAAACACGGCTATGTGCATAAATATAAAATGTGGACAAAAATGGCTATGCCTCACAACTATGGTCACACAACGGCTATGTGACACCATTAATACGGCACATAAATCATATACATACATATATAAATATTCCACTCACCTTAGAGTCTTTTGCGAAAAATAACCAAACTTGCAACTTCAATGTAACGTACCTATTACATTTAGCACAATATCAAACACAACTCAAGTCGGTCAACCGACTCATTCAACATTCTAGAGTCTTTTGACTCAAGGTGTAATTCCGACCCATTTTGCACCCTTACCCTAATAATGGGTCAACTTCACCAAAAACCCTACTCTAGCCATTTATGGTCTTAATACACTTTTAATCACAAAGTTAACTCATTTTTCACACTTACAAGACAACTTAGGTCATCAAAGACCCATTTGACCCATTTCAAGGTCAACACACCCATTTGGGTCACCCACAACCCAAATGACACCCACTTACATTAACTACAAGTGTACTAAGTGATTTACTTAACCTTTAATACCCATTTACACAATTTAACCTTTTAAAACCCTAGGTTAATCATCATATGGGTCTTCATGACCCAAACTTACCCCAAACCACCAATTCACTAACAAAAGGGTTTTATGTGCAACACTAACCCAAACCCTAACCCTTAAACTAATTAAAGTAAAGAAATAAAGGTTAAGACTTACCAACACAATCACCACGTAGCTAGAGACTAGGTGAACGACTTTAAAGCTTGCACAAAAACCCGATTCAACCTCCTTCTTACTTGTTTTGAGCTCTCTTACTCTAGAAACTTTCTCTCCCTCTAGATTTTAATGGAAGATGATTAGGTAGATGGAAATGGAGTAATGAGGCTCACTAAAACAGATCTAGGACCTTTAATTCGTCCACAAAGTGAAATTACCAAAATGCCCATCTAAAATATCTAAAAAGAAACAAGGCTGGCCTGCCAGCTATTCTGGACGACGTCCAGAATCTTGGACGGCGTCCAGCCCTTCGATTCGGGATGGCGTCCCGCCCATTTGTACGGCGTCCCACATGTATGAGAAAACCGGATCTTACAACTCTCCCCCACTTGAACCAAATTGCGTCCTCGCAATCCACGCAGCATGACAAGCAGGAAGATAAACCAAAACAAACTCTTCGGGTTCCCAAGTAAACTCGGAACCTATACTACGACGCCATCGGACTTTAAAAGTCCTCACCTCTTTATTCCTCAACATACTCTAGTTTGTTGTTTAACTCAATCTCATCTAAAGGCACCCAAGAAGAATCATCTGCAAGACACTTACGGAGATGGGAAACATGAAATGTATTATGGACCCCCGCAAGCTCTTCGGGTAACTCCAAACGATAAGCAACTTCTCCAACATGATCTAAAACTTTAAATGGCCCAATAAACCGAGGAGCTAACTTTCCCTCTTTCGAAACCGAATAATCCCTTTCCATGGCGAAACCTTAAGCATCACCATGTCACCTTCTTGAAACTCAATCGTTCATCTCCGTTTGTCGGCATACGACTTTTGTCTATCTTGCGCCTTTTTCAAATGATCTCAAATCATATCAATCTTGCTATTCGTCTCTAAAACCAAATCGGTACTCCCGATTTCCCTTTGACCCACTTCACCCCAACAAATCGGGGTTCGACATCTTCGCCCATGAAGCATCTCATAAAGTGGTATCCCGATACTAGTATGATACTATTACCCAAAACCGAGAATTCCACCAAAGGTAAGTGCTCGTCCCAACTACCACCGAAATCTATAATACACGCCCGTAACATATCCTCTAATGTTTGATTCGTACGTTCGGTTTGACCGTCCCTTTGAGGATGATACGCCGTGCTCAATTTTAATTGTGTACCCATATCGTTATGAAACTTTTCCCAAAACCGAGATGTAAAACGGGTATCTCGATCCGAAATAATAGATATAGGAACCCCATGTCAAGCGACTACCTCTTTGATAAACAATTTAGTTAAGGTCTCCGATGATATCGCTTCTCGAATGGGAAGAAACAAAGCACTTTTCGTTAATCGGTCAACTATCACCCAAATAGAATCAAATTGGGTTCTCGCCGTTTTAGGTAACTTTGTGATGAACTCCATGGTAATGTGCTCCCATTTCCACTTCGGGATTTCTAACGGTTGCAACTTACCATATGGCTTTTAGTGCTCGGATTTAACTTGAAAACACGTGACGCATTGCTCGACATACTTTACAACATCACGTTTCATGCCCAGCCACCAATACTCTTTTCTTAAATCAAGATACATTTTCTTCGCGCCCGGATGAATGGAATACTTTGAATTATGTGATTCATCAAGTAGCACTTGTCGATAATCACCCATCTTAGGCACCCACACCCTTCCTTGAAAAGACAACAAACCACGCGAGCCCATAGTAATGAACTCCGATTGACCCACTATTCGTTCCGCATGCTTGTTGTGAACGTAAGCCTCTATTTGAATCACACCAAGTTTTTCAAGAAAATCGTTAGTAATAATCATACGTAACAATCCCAATCGTAACGCCGGGTGATGACTCTTTCGACTTAACGCATCCGCGACCACATTCACCTTGCACGGATGATAAAGTATCTCACAATCATAGTCTTTTACCACGTCCATCCACCTACGTTGACGATAATTCAAATCCCGTTGATTAAAGAGGTGTTTCAAACTTTTGTGATCGGAATAAATCGTACACTTGACACCATACAAGTAATGGCGCCAAATTTTCAACGCATGCACAACCGCCACCAACTCAAGATCATGAGTTGGATATCTCGTTTCGTGTTCCTTTAATTGTCGAGAGGCATAAGCAATGACTTTACCCCTTTGCATCAGAACACACCCGAGCCCATTTAAGGAAGCATCGTAATAAACCGTCATGTCTTCCACTCCTTCCGGCAACACTAACACCGGAGCTTGACACAATTTTTCTTTTAGCAATTGAAAAGCAATTTCTTGCTCGTTCTCCCAAGTAAATCTCACGTTCTTCCTTGTCAATATCATCAACGAAGAAGCGATCTTAGAAAAGTCTTGGATAAACCGACGATAATAACCAGCCAATCCGAGAAAACTTCGGACCTCCGTAGGCGTAGTCGGTTGTCTCCAACTCTTCACGGTCTCTATCTTCCCCGGATCTACTTGAATACCGTCTTTGTTCACAATGTGGCCAAGGAATTGAACCTCCCTTAGCCAAAATTCACATTTGGAGAACTTAGCATACAACTTCTCCTTTCGTAACGTCTTCAATACTTCGCGCAAATTACGTTCATGTTCATTCATACTTTTCGAGTAGACTAATATATCGTCAATGAACATAATTACCAACTTGTCCAACATGTGTTGGCACACTCGGTTCATAAGATCCATGAATGCCGCCGGTGCATTCGTAAGACCAAAAGGCATTACCACAAATTTAAAATTCCCATAACGTGTTCGAAAAGCCGTTTTCTCAATATCTTCCTCACGGACCCGCATTTGGTGATAGCCGGACCGTAGGTCGATTTTAGAGAAATACGTTGCACCTTGGAGTTGGTCAAACAAATCGTCAATCCGAGGTAATGGATAACGATTCTTGATCGTCACTTTATTTAACTCCCGATAATCAATGTACATCCGCATACTTCCATCCTTCTTCTTCACAAATAAAACTGGAGCGCCCCATGGCGAAGCACTCGGTCGAATGAAACCCTTCTCAAGCAACTCTTGGGTTTGATTTAACAACTCTTGCATTTCCGTCGGCGCTAAACGATAAGAAGTCTTAGTAATGGGAGTAGCTCCCGGAACCAACTCAATGCGAAATTCAACTTGTCTTTCCACCGGAACACCCGGTAACTCATCCGAAAAAACGTCTTCAAACTCATTTACTACCGGAATTTCACGAATAGGTGGTGGCTCATCACGAGTCTCAACAACATGGGCAAGAAAAGCCATCCCACCACTAACAAGGAAACGACGTGCCCGTGCAAAAGTGCATAGCGGCACAAGTCTTCTCCGTTTATCACCGTGAATAATTAATTCTCCCCCACTTGGGGTCTTCACACGAATAAATTTCTCATGGCATGAAATATCGGCTCTATTATGATTGAGCCAATCCATACCAACAACGATATCAAAATCGCCCAAAGTCATCGGGATGAGGTCGATTTTAAAGTTTTCGGCACCAAACACAACATCACAATTCTTACACACATCAACCACTAGCACCGTCTTGCCGTCCTCTATTTCAACTTCTACCGAACGACTTAACTTAGCTAACGGTCTACTAAGTTTAGGCACGAATTTTGGAGACACAAACGACAAATTGGCACCACTATCAAAAAGTATCCGTGCCAGATTAGAGTTAACTATAAAAGTACCTGAGACAACTTCGTTGGATTGCTTGGCTTCATCATACGTCATCAAATAGTTGCGACCCCTAGCCATACCCGCCGCCTTTTCTAACTTCTTGACATGATCATTATTCAAATCGGGACATTCCGGCCTCTTGTGCCCCTCCTTTCCGCAATTAAAACACGTGACCAACTTGGTCAAACAATCACGGGCGTAATGACCCGACTTCCCACAACTATAACAAGTAGGCATAAAAGTATTTGAACCACCCTTCTTCACAATTCCGACGCTTTCGGACCCCTTCTTGTTCTTGTTTTTCTTGCTTGAGAAGTTAGAATGACTAGAACCTTCAAACTTTCTTTTGGAAAAAGCAAAATCACTATTTCTTGGAACCTCCAGCTCAAAACCCCTAGCCAATTCGTATAAATCTTCAAAAGACTTAGCCATACCCCGGCTAATCTTACCCTTCAACTCATCACTTAAAGTACGGTAGAAATCTAGCATCAACTTGTGATCATCACCTACATACTCCGGACAAAAACGAGTCTTTGCCAAGAAGGTAGACTTGAGAGTAACCAAGTCCATTGAACCTTGTCGCAAATGGTGCAACTCGTCCCGGATTTTATCAAGATCGGAAGAAGTTCGGTATTCTTGGAAAAATTCCTTCTTAAACTCCTCCCATGTCAAGCACATGCATTGCTCTTCACCATATAATTTTATTTTATCGTCCCACCACAACTTGCCCTCTTCGCACAACATGCTAGACCCATACCTCGTCTTCTTCTCGGGAGGACACTCCGCGGTACGGAACGCTCCCTCGATATCGGAAATCCAACAAGTGCTTTTCAATGGATCCCTCACCCCATTAAACATCGAAGGTTGAGTATCCTTGAAATTTTTGTAGTGGAAGTCCCGCCTTCCAACCCCACCATTTCCTTCACCCCCTTCGCCTCGAGGATAAATGTTTCTAGCCTCTAAAGCCTCCTCTATTTCGACTTTCATTCGATCATTGATCATTTCGGTCACTTGTCCATCGACCGACTCTTGGAAAACCTTTCGAACATCGTCGAGAAAATCCTTCTTTAGCCTCTTAAAGATGGCCTCAACCTTGGTCGTGAGTTCGACATCCTCACTCGTACTTCCGTCATTAGTGTCGTGCCCATTTTTCATCTTCATTCTATAAAACGAAGTAAGTTAAACAACAAAACGAAAGGACTTAACATATATGCATATACATATATACTACACTATCCCATCTTGCTCAACAATCGTCGTACATCGCTCGTTTGACACGATTTGAACCCGTAACAATGGTAGCTAATCATTGTTACGCGAGCACGTCGCATTAACTTGCTAGTACAACGCCTATCTCGCTTGATGATTGCTAAAAAAACACAAAACATTTAGTGCAAGGTTAATTCACATAAACCCTAGCACTAACAATTCCCGTTCCGAACCAAAGTCCTACAAGTCCCGCATAAAGCGTGTAGTGACCCGAACTTTTCCATATTTATATATATTAATTGAGATTGATATCTACATGATTAAATGTTTCCAACATGTTAAGCAATCAAATTTGTTAAGACTTGATTAATTGAAATATGTTTCATATAGACAATTGACCACCCAAGTTGACCGGCGATTCACGAACGTTAAAACTTGTAAAAACGACATGACGATATATATATATGGATATACAAATGGTTAACATGAGATTATGATAAGTAAGTATCTCCATAAGTATATTAACAATGAGTTATATACATATAAACAAGACTACTAACTTAAGGATTTCGAAACGAGACATATATGTAACGATTATCGTTGTAACGACATTTAAATGTATATATATAATATTAAGATATATTAATATATCATAATATCATGATAATATAATAATTTAACATCTCATTAGATATAATAAACAATGGGTTAACAACATTAATTGAGATCGTTAACTTAAAGGTTTCAAAACAACACTTACATGTAACGACTAACGATGACTTAACGACTCAGTTAAAATGTATATACATGTAGTGTATTTAGATGTATTAAAATACTTTTGGAAGACTTCAAGACATATATCAAAACACTCATACTTAACGAAAATGGTTACAGTTACTTTCCCATTCTTTTCTTTCATCAAGAATTCTAGTCGTATTCTTACCCGTATTATACACAGCTTCAAAACGTACTTACTATGGGTATATACCAATAGGAACTAGCATGGGATCCCACTCTTGATTATGTCATGTATGACTAATCAATTTTAACTTCTACCATGAGCTAGTCAACTAACTAGAACTCCTTTTAACCCCACTCACCACTCACCAATTACCACTCATCATTCACTCCATTTCACTTCCAATTCTCTTTCTAATTCTCTCTCAACAAACACACACTATTATGAACGTATTTTTCCAGTAGTTAATCATCATCTTCATCAAAAATCACTTCAAGCATCAAGCTATAATCATCATAGGAAGAACACTTCAAGAACACTTCAAAAATCCCTTCAAGTTTACTAATTTACTTCCAAGCTTTCTAATCCATTCCAAGTAATCATCTAAGATCAAGAAACCTTTGTTATATACAGTAGGTTATCTTTCTTATTCAAGGTAATATTCATATTCAAACATTGATTCAATTTCTATAACTATAAACTATCTTAATTCGAGTAAAAATCTTACTTGAACTTGTTTTTGTGTCATGATCCTACTTCAAGAACTTTCAAGCCATCCAAGATCCTTTGAAGCTAGATCATTTTTTGTCACTTCCAGTAGGTTTACCTACTAAACTTGAGGTAGTAATGATGTTCATAACATCATTCGATTCATATATATAAAACTATCTTATTCGAAGGTTTAAACTCGTAATCACTAGAACATAGTTTAGTTAATTCTAAACTTGTTCGCAAACAAAAGTTAATCCTTCTAACTTGACTTTTAAAATTAACTAAACACATGTTCTATATCTATATGATATGCTAACTTAATGATTTAAAACCTGGAAACACGAAAAACACCGTAAAACCGGATTTACGCCGTCGTAGTAACACCGCGGGCTGTTTTGGGTTAGATAATTAAAAACTATGATAAACTTTGATTTAAAAGTTGTTATTCTGAGAAAATAATTTTTATTATGAACATGAAACTATATCCAAAAATTATGGTTAAACTCAAAGTGGAAGTATGTTTTCTAAAATGGTCATCTAGACGTCGTTCTTTCGACTGAAATGACTACCTTTACAAAAACGACTTGTAACTTATTTTTCCAACTATAAACCTATACTTTTTCTGTTTAGATTCATAAAATAGAGTTCAATATGAAACCATAGCAATTTGATTCACTCAAAACGGATTTAAAATGAAGAAGTTATGGGTATAACAAGATCGGATAATTTTTCTCATTTTAGCTACGTGAAAATTGGTAACAAATCTATTCCAACCATAACTTAATCAACTTGTATTGTATATTATGTAATCTTGAGATACCATAGACACGTATACAATGTTTTGACCTATCATGTCGACACATCTATATATATTTCGGAACAACCATAGACACTCTATATGTGAATGTTGGAGTTAGCTATACAGGGTTGAGGTTGATTCCAAAATATATATAGTTTGAGTTGTGATCAATACTGAGATACGTATACACTGGGTCGTGGATTGATTCAAGATAATATTTATCGATTTATTTCTGTACATCTAACTGTAGACAACTAGTTGTAGGTTACTAACGAGGACAGCTGACTTAATAAACTTAAAACATCAAAATATATTAAAAGTGTTGTAAATATATTTTGAACATACTTTAATATATATGTATATATTGTTATAGGTTCGTGAATCAACAGTGGCCAAGTCTTACTTCTCGACGAAGTAAAAATCTGTGAAAGTGAGTTATAGTCCCACTTTTAAAATCTAATATTTTTGGGATGAGAATACATGCAGGTATTATAAATGATTTACAAAATAGACACAAGTACGTGAAACTACATTCTATGGTTGAATTATCGAAATCGAATATGCCCCTTTTTATTAAGTCTGGTAATCTAAGAATTAGGGAACAGACACCCTAATTGACGCGAATCCTAAAGATAGATCTATTAGGCCTAACAAACCCCATCCAAAGTACTGGATGCTTTAGTACTTCGAAATTTATATCATATCCGAAGGGTGTCCCGGAATGATGGGGATATTCTTATATATGCATCTTGTTAATGTCGGTTACCAGGTGTTCACCATATGAATGATTTTTATCTCTATGTATGGGATGTGTATTGAAATATGAAATCTTGTGGTCTATTGTTACGATTTGATATATATAGGTTAAACCTATAACTCACCAACATTTTTGTTGACGTTTTAAGCATGTTTATTCTCAGGTGATTATTAAGAGCTTCCGCTGTCGCATACTTAAATAAGGACGAGATTTGGAGTCCATGCTTGTATGATATTGTGTAAAAACTGCATTCAAGAAACTTATTTTGTTGTAACATATTTGTATTGTAAACCAATATGTAATGGTCGTGTGTAAATAGGATATTTTAGATTATCATTATTTGATAATCTACGTAAAGCTTTTTAAACCTTTATTGATGAAATAAAGGTTATGGTTTGTTTTAAAATGAATGTAGTCTTTGAAATACGTCTCATATAGAGGTCAAAACCTCGCAACGAAATCAATTAATATGGAACGTTTTTAATCAATAAGAACGGGACATTTCAGTTGGTATCAGAGCGTTGGTCTTAGAGAACCAGAATTTTGCATTAGTGTGTCTTATCGAGTTTGTTAGGATGCATTAGTGAGTCTGGACTTCGACCGTGTTTACTTGAAAAATGATTGCTTAACAAATTTTGTTGGAAACTATATATTTTTAACATGTGTATATTATGTGATATATTAATCTCTTAACGTGTTTGATATTATGTGATAGATGTCTACCTCTAGAACAAGTCCCATTGACTCACCTAAAAATAATGAAGAGTCAAATGTAAATTGGAATGATTCGTGGACTGATTCACAAGTTCCCGAAGAGGAACCGGAAGAAGAGTCGGAACCAGAAGAAGAATTGGAACCGGAAGAAGAATCGGAACCGGATGAAGAAATAGAACCGGTGGGGGAAATAATAAAACGGTTGAGTAAAAGAAAATCCTCAACCAACCGACCAAGGTTAATTATGGTCAATGGTGTTTCCGCTAAGGAAGCAAAATATTGGGAGGATTACCAATTCTCCGATGAATCGGATTCTGACGAGAATTCCGATGATATTATAGAAATTATCCCAACTGAATTTAAAAAGGCAAAACAAAATAATAAGGGAAAGGGCATAAAAATAGAGAAATCTAATTCCAACCCCGATGAACTTTATATGTATCGTCAACCCCCGAAGTCCTTAAGTTGTAACAATGACCCATGAACCTCTAAACCACCAGGTTTTTCTAAACCAATGTGGAAAACGACAGCTCGTATTAGGGGAACATCATATATCCCTAGAAACTTGGCAAAATGAACCAAAACCGAAGAAGAAGAAACAAGCGAGTCGGAATAAGATAGTTGTATTCGTGTGGTGTAATATATGTAATATAGTGTGCTTATGCTTTATGATATATGTAAAAATTGCTTGTATTAATAAGTATTTTTTTTTATGAATCTAACTCTTGTCTATTTTACAGTATAAAAACACAAAATGGATAGACAACCCAATATTTTAAGAGACCTACCCGGAGACATGATTGATGAAATCTTGTCTAGAGTCGGTCAGAATTCTTCGGCACAACTATTTAAGGCGAGATCAGTTTGTAAGACATTCGAAGAACGTTCCAAGAATGCCTTGGTTTATAAAAGGCTTTCGTTCAAAAGATGGGGGATATCACATTGGGAAATCCATAAGTTACGATGTGTTTACTTTGATGCATATATTGCGGGGAACCCAAATGCTATTTTACGCAATGGGTTAAGAAATTATTTTGACTCAATATATCCGAATATTGGACTTCGTGATTTAGAAAAAGCGGCTAACATGCAACATAAAGAAGCATGTTATGCTTACGGATTAGTAATGTTCGCTTCTCACCAAAGTGAGAACAAGAACATCGGCCTACAACTATTAAACAAAACATTCCCACAAGTGACGGAGTCGGTAATTGGGGTAAGAAATGAGGTTTTTAGATTGTTACGGGACTGTTGGACATTACGTAACACTCGTCCCTTTGACGACGTTACAACACGCTGTCTTATCAACGGCCATAACGGTTATGTTCCACAAGACCAAGGATGGGAAGTAGTCCTAGTAAAACCAGAATGCATGACTTGTTTCTGGACGTATGAATTACGTGTCTTTATTGCCTTTGCTGAACGACTTGTGTACTAGCTAGAATTATCTTCACAACTATCTTGTATCAAAGTTATTGTGTGCTATATTTCATGCTTTATGTAAAATAAGCGGTATTGTAAGTTTGTAAAATATTGTATAAAAGTTTGAACGCGAAATATTATTATAATCAGTTTTTCATATAGAATTATAGTAGTTGAATTGTATATTAGCTACTAAGTATGAACTTAACGGGTAGGTACTACCCGAATTTAAACTTATAAAACGCTAATATGAAGAAAAAGCTTTTATAAATGAGTTCATATTATGCTACGAAATACTATTAACTACTCTTAATATTCTGTATGATTAACTTGTTCCATTTGACTATTTTGAAGGAAATGGCACCGACTACTCGACACACCGTGAATATGAATGAAGAGGAATTCCATACTTTTCTAGCTTCAAACATAGCCGCAGTACAGGCTGCGCTACATACCAACAATAACCTTGGATCTAGCAGTACAGGAAATCGTGTAGGATGCACCTACAAAGAATTCACTGCCTGCAAACCTTTGGAATTTGATGGAACCGAAGGACCGATCGGATTGAAACGGTGGACCGAGAAGGTCGAATCGGTGTTTGCCATAAGTAAGTGTACTGAAGAGGACAAAGTAAAGTACGCTACGCATACCTTCATTGGTTCTGCGTTAACATGGTGGAATACCTATCTAGAGCAAGTGGGACAAGATGATGCGTACGCACTACCGTGGTCAGCATTCAAGCACTTGATGAACGAGAAGTACCGTCCCAGAACCGAGGTCAATAAGCTCAAGACAGAACTTAGAGGGTTACGAACCCAAGGATTTGATATTACCACGTACGAAAGACGATTCACAGAATTGTGCCTATTGTGTCCGGGAGCATTTGAAGATGAGGAAGAGAAGATCGACGCGTTTGTGAAAGGATTACCGGAAAGAATCCAAGAAGATATAAGTTCACACGAGCCCGCCTCCATACAACAGGCATGTAGAATGGCTCACAAACTAGTGAACCAGATTGAAGAAAGAATTAAAGAACAGACTGCTGAAGAGGCCAATGTGAAGCAAGTCAAAAGAAAGTGG
The DNA here is from genome assembly GCF_046630445.1 of Rutidosis leptorrhynchoides. NCBI lineage: Eukaryota > Viridiplantae > Streptophyta > Magnoliopsida > Asterales > Asteraceae > Rutidosis > Rutidosis leptorrhynchoides. The sequence continues at coordinate 205,337,536 of NC_092343.1, read as the reverse complement.
GAGGAAAACGGTGATAAGAATCACCAATACAACAACAACAACAGCAATTACAACAATAATCGCAACAACTATCCCAATAATCGCAACATCAATCGTAACTACAACAAACGGCCCAACAACAACAACAACAACAACAACAACAACAACAACAACAACAACAGCAACTACAACAATCGTCCCAACAACAATAACAACTGCGACAACAACAACAATCAGAAGCAGCTATGCCAAAGGTGTGAAAAGTATCACTCGGGATTCTGCACCAAATTTTGCAACAAGTGTAAAAGAAATCGTCATAGCGCGGCGAAGTGTGAGGTCTACGGACCAGGGGTTAATAGAACGAAAGGAACAAATGGTGTCGGAACGAGTAATGGCGGAGCAAGTAGTTTCGGAGCAAGTTATGCCAATGTAGTTTGTTATAAATGTGGAAAACCGGGCCACATTATTAGAAATTGCCCGAACCAGGAGAACATAAATGGACAAGGCCGCGGAAGAGTTTTCAATATTAATGCGGCAGAGGCACAGGAAGACCCGGAGCTTGTTACGGGTACGTTTCTTATTGACAATAAATCTTCTTACGTTTTATTTGATTCGGGTGCGGATAGAAGCTATATGAGTAGAGATTTTTGTGCTAAATTAAGTTGTCCATTGATGCCTTTGGATAGTAAATTTTTACTCGAATTAGCAAATGGTAAATTAATTTCAGCAGATAATATATGTCGGAATCGAGAAATTAAACTGGTTAGCGAAACATTTAAGATTGATTTGATACCAGTAGAGTTAGGAAGTTTTGATGTGATAATCGGTATGGACTGGTTGAAAGAAGTGAAAGCAGAGATCATTTGTTACAAAAATGCAATTCGCATTATACGAGAAAAAGGAAAACCCTTAATGGTGTACGGAGAAAAGGGCAACACGAAGCTACATCTTATTAGTAATTTGAAGGCACAAAAACTAATAAGAAAAGGTTGCTATGCTGTTCTAGCACACGTTGAGAAAGTACAAACTGAAGAAAAGAGCATCAATGATGTTCCCGTCGCAAAAGAATTTCCCGATGTATTTTCGAAAGAATTACCGGGATTACCCCCACATCGATCCGTTAAATTTCAGATAGATCTTGTACCAGGAGCTGCACCAATAACTCATGCTCCTTACAGACTCGCACCCAGCGAGATGAAAGAACTGCAAAGCCAATTACAAGAACTTTTAGAGCGTGGTTTCATTCGACCAAGCACATCACCGTGGGGAGCTCCTGTTTTGTTTGTCAAGAAGAAAGATGGTACATTCAGGTTGTGTATCGACTACTGAGAGTTGAACAAACTTACCATCAAGAACCGCTACCCACTACCGAGAATCGACGACTTATTTGATCAACTACAAGGCTCGTCTGTTTATTCAAAGATTGACTTACGTTCCGGGTATCATCAAATGCGGGTGAAAGAAGATGATATTCCAAAGACTGCTTTCAGAACACGTTACGGTCATTACGAGTTTATGGTCATGCCGTTTGGTTTAACTAATGCACCAGCTGTGTTCATGGACCTTATGAACCGAGTGTGTGGACCATACCTTGACAAGTTTGTCATTGTTTTCATTGATGACATACTTATTTACTCAAAGAATGACCAAGAACACGGTGAACATTTGAGAAAGGTGTTAGAATTATTGAGGAAGGAAGAATTGTACGCTAAGTTTTCAAAATGTGCATTTTGGTTGGAAGAAGTTCAATTCCTCGGTCACATAGTGAACAAAGAAGGTATTAAGGTGGATCCGGCAAAGATAGAAACTGTTGAAAAGTGGGAAACCCCGAAAACTCCGAAACACATACGCCAGTTTTTAGGACTAGCTGGTTATTACAGAAGGTTCATCCAAGACTTTTCCAGAATAGCAAAACCCTTGACTGCATTAACGCATAAAGGGAAGAAATTTGAATGGAAGGATGAACAAGAGAAAGCGTTTCAGTTATTGAAGAAAAAGCTAACTACGGCACCTATATTGTCATTGCCTGAAGGGAATGATGATTTTGTGATTTATTGTGACGCATCAAAGCAAGGTCTCGGTTGTGTATTAATGCAATGAACGAAGGTGATTGCTTATGCGTCTAGACAATTGAAGATTCACGAGCAAAATTATACGACGCATGATTTGGAATTAGGCGCGGTTGTTTTTGCATTAAAGACTTGGAGGCACTACTTATATGGGGTCAAAAGTATTATATATACCGACCACAAAAGTCTTCAACACATATTTAATCAGAAACAACTGAATATGAGGCAGCGTAGGTGGATTGAATTGTTGAATGATTACGACTTTGAGATTCGTTACCACCCGGGGAAGGCAAATGTGGTAGCCGATGCCTTGAGCAGGAAGGACAGAGAACCCATTCGAGTAAAATCTATGAATATAATGATTCATAATAACCTTACTACTCAAATAAAGGAGGCGCAACAAGGAGTTTTAAAAGAAGGAAATTTAAAGGATGAAATACCCAAAGGATCGGAGCAGCATCTTAATATTCGAGAAGACGGAACCCCGTATAGGGCTGAAAGGATTTGGGTACCAAAATTTGGAGATATGAGAGAAATGGTACTTAGAGAAGCTCATAAAACCAGATACTCAATACATCCTGGAACGGGGAAGATGTAAAAGGATCTCAAGAAACATTTTTGGTGGCCGGGTATGAAAGTCGATGTTGCTAAATACGTAGGAGAATGTTTGACGTGTTCTAAGGTCAAAGCTGTGCACCAGAAACCATCAGGTCTACTTCAACAACCCGAAATCCCAGAATGGAAATGGGAAAACATTACCATGGATTTCATCACTAAATTGCCAAGGACTGCAAGTGGTTTTGATACTATTTGGGTAATAGTTCATCGTCTCACCAAATCAGCACACTTCCTGCCAATAAGAGAAGATGACAAGATGGAGAAGTTAGCACGACTGTATTTGAAGGAAGTCGTCTCCAGACATGGAATACCAATCTCTATTATCTCTGATAGGGATGGCAGATTTATTTCAAGATTCTGGCAGACATTACAGCAAGCATTAGGAACTCGTCTAGACATGAGTACTGCCTATAATCCACAAACTGATGGGCAGAGCGAAAGGATGATACAAACGCTTGAAGACATGCTACGAGCATGTGTTATTGATTTCGGAAACAGTTGGGATCGACATCTACCGTTAGCAGAATTTTCCTACAACAACAGCTACCATTCAAGCATTGAGATGGTGCCGTTTGAAGCACTTTATGGTAGAAAGTGCAGGTCTCTGATTTGTTGGAGTGAAGTGGGGGATAGACAGATTACGGGTCCGGAGATTATACAAGAAACTACCGAAAAGATCATCCAAATTCCACAACGGTTGAAAATCGCCCAAAGTCGACAAAAGAGCTACGCTGACATTAAAAGAAAAGATATAGAATTTGAAATTGGAGAGATGGTCATACTTAAAGTTGCACCTTGGAAAGGCGTTGTTCGATTTGGTAAACGAGGGAAATTAAATCCAAGGTATATTGGACCATTCAAGATTATTGATCGTGTCGGACCAGTAGCTTACCGACTTGAGTTACCTCAACAACTCGCGGCTGTACATAACACTTTCCACGTCTTGAATTTGAAGAAATGTTTTGCTAAAGAAGATCTCACTATTCCGTTAGATGAAATCCAAGTCAACGAAAAACTCCAATTCATCGAAGAACCCGTTGAAATAATGGATCGTGAGGTTAAAAGACTTAAGCAAAACAAGATACCAATTGTTAAGGTTCGATGGAATGCTCGTAGAGGACCCGAGTTCACCTGGGAGCGTGAAGATCAGATGAAGAAGAAATAGCCGCATCTATTTCCAGAAGATTCGTCAACACCTTCAACAGCTTAAAATTTCGGGACGAAATTTATTTAACGGGTAGGTATTGTAGTGACCTGAACTTTTCCATGTTTATATATATTAATTGAGATTGATATTTACATGATTAAATGTTTCCAACATGTTAAGCAATCAAACTTGTTAAGACTTGATTAATTGAAATATGTTTCATATAGACAATTGACCACCCAAGTTGACCGGCGATTCACGAACGTTAAAACTTGTAAAAACGACATGACGATATATATATGGATATACAAATGGTTAACATGAGATTATGATAAGTAAGTATCTCCATAAGTATATTAACAATGAGTTATATACATATAAACAAGACTACTAACTTAAGGATTTCGAAACGAGACATATATGTAACGATTATCGTTGTAACGACATTTAAATGTATATATATCATATTAAGATATATTAATATATCATAATATCATGATAATATAATAATTTATCATCTCATTAGATATAATAAACAATGGGTTAACAACATTAATTGAGATCGTTAACTTAAAGGTTTCAAAACAACACTTACATGTAACGACTAACGATGACTTAACGACTCAGTTAAAATGTATATACATGTAGTGTATTTAGATGTATTAAAATACTTTTGGAAGACTTCAAGACATATATCAAAACACTCATACTTAACGAAAATGGTTACAGTTACTTTCCCATTCTTTTCTTTCATCAAGAATTCTAGTCGTATTCTTACCCGTATTATACACAGCTTCAAAACGTACTTACTATGGGTATATACCAATAGGAACTAGCATGGGATTCCACTCTTGATTATGTCATGTATGACTAATCAATTTTAACTTCTACCATGAGCTAGTCAACTAACTAGAACTCCTTTTAACCCCACTCACCACTCACCAATTACCACTCATCATTCACTCCATTTCACTTCCAATTCTCTTTCTAATTCTCTCTCAACACACACACACACTATTATGAACGTATTTTTCCAGTAGTTAATCATCATCTTCATCAAAAATCACTTCAAGCATCAAGCTATAATCATCATAGGAAGAACACTTCAAGAACACTTCAAAAATCCCTTCAAGTTTACTAATTTACTTCCAAGCTTTCTAATCCATTCCAAGTAATCATCTAAGATCAAGAAACCTTTGTTATATACAGTAGGTTATCTTTCTTATTCAAGGTAATATTCATATTCAAACTTTTATTCAATTTCTATAACTATAAACTATCTTAATTCGAGTAAAAATCTTACTTGAACTTGTTTTTGTGTCATGATCCTACTTCAAGAACTTTCAAGCCATCCAAGATCCTTTGAAGCTAGATCATTTTTTTTCACTTCCAGTAGGTTTACCTACTAAACTTGAGGTAGTAATGATGTTCATAACATCATTCGATTCATATATATAAAACTATCTTATTCGAAGGTTTAAACTCGTTATCACTAGAACATAGTTTAGTTAATTCTAAACTTGTTCGCAAACAAAAGTTAATCCTTCTAACTTGACTTTTAAAATTAACTAAACACATGTTATATATCTATATGATATGCGAACTTAATGATTTAAAACCTGGAAACACGAAAAACACTGTAAAACCGGATTTACGCCGTCGTAGTAACACCGCGGGCTGTTTTGGGTTAGCTAATTAAAAACTATGATAAACTTTGATTTAAAAGTTGTTATTCTGAGAAAATAATTTTTATTATGAACATGAAACTATATCCAAAAATTATGGTTAAACTCAAAGTGGAAGTATGTTTTCTAAAATGGTCATCTAGACGTCGTTCTTTCGACTGAAATGACTACCTTTACAAAAACGACTTGTAACTTATTTTTCCAACTATAAACCTATACTTTTTCTGTTTAGATTCATAAAATAGAGTTCAATATGAAACCATAGCAATTTGATTCACTCAAAACGGATTTAAAATGAAGTTATGGGTAAAACAAGATCGGATAATTTTTCTCATTTTAGCTACGTGAAAATTGGTAACAAATCTATTCCAACCATAACTTAATCAACTTGTATTGTATATTATGTAATCTTGAGATACCATAGACACGTATACAATGTTTCAACCTATCATGTCGACACATCTATATATATTTTGGAACAACCATAGACACTCTATATGTGAATGTTGGAGTTAGCTATACAGGGTTGAGGTTGATTCCAAAATATATATAGTTTGAGTTGTGATCAATACTGAGATACGTATACACTGGGTCGTGGATTGATTCAAGATAATATTTATCGATTTATTTCTGTACATCTAACTGTGGACAACTAGTTGTAGGTTACTAACGAGGACAGCTGACTTAATAAACTTAAAACATCAAAATATATTAAAAGTGTTGTAAATATATTTTGAACAAACTTTAATATATATGTATATATTGTTATAGGTTCGTGAATCAACAGTGGCCAAGTCTTACTTCTCGACGAAGTAAAAATCTGTGAAAGTGAGTTATAGTCCCACTTTTAAAATCTAATATTTTTGGGATGAGAATACATGCAGGTATTATAAATGATTTACAAAATAGACACAAGTACGTGAAACTACATTCTATGGTTGAATTATCGAAATCGAATATGCCCCTTTTTATTAAGTCTGGTAATCTAAGAATTAGGGAACAGACACCCTAATTGACGCAAATCCTAAAGATAGATCTATTGGGCCTAACAAACCACATTCAAAGTACCGGATGCTTTAGTACTTCGAAATTTATATCATATCCGAAGGGTGTCCCGGAATGATGGGGATATTCTTATATATGCATCTTGTTAATGTCGGTTACCAGGTGTTCACCATATGAATGATTTTTATCTCTATGTATGGGATGTGTATTGAAATATGAAATCTTGTGGTCTATTGTTACGATTTGATATATATAGGTTAAACCTATAACTCACCAACATTTTTGTTGACGTTTTAAGCATGTTTATTCTCAGGTGATTATTAAGAGCTTCCGCTGTCGCATACTTAAATAAGGACGAGATTTGGAGTCCATGCTTGTATGATATTGTGTAAAAACTGCATTCAAGAAACTTATTTTGTTGTAACATATTTGTATTGTAAACCATTATGTAATGGTCGTGTGTAAACAGGATATTTTAGATTATCATTATTTGATAATCTACGTAAAGCTTTTTAAACCTTTATTGATGAAATAAAGGTTATGGTTTGTTTTAAAATGAATGCAGTCTTTGAAAAACGTCTCATATAGAGGTCAAAACCTCGCAACGAAATCAATTAATATGGAACGTTTTTAATCAATAAGAACGGGACATTTCAAAGTGCACACACATTAAAGTCTAAGTCTAGGCACCTATCTCAAGTCGCCTAAATCCCTTAGACCATTCTCTGATACCACTAGTAACGACCTGACTTCATAAATCCAAAAACGTGTACAAATTTTTTTTCCCGATTCAGCTCATCTGGACGGCGTCCAAGATCTTGGACGGCGTCCAGGTCTTAAGGCCAGGACGGTGTCTAGCATATCTAGACAGCGTCCAGATTGCCTGGAAGTTGTTGTCCCCCGAGTCCAACTCACGTGAGCGGAAATCCCGCTTCCCGACACTTTTAATCGAAAACCTTTTTACAACGTATCACAATATAATAAAATAAGAGGTTTCCATCATTAAAACAAGTTTTACAACCTCGGGCCCACATCGGCCCGTCTTACGCGTTTCAATCAAAAATACAAGTTTCGACCAATACAAGTTTAATTTCCAAACGACACTAGAGCATGGTGTTTGGGGTTAAACTGCCCAAATCTTGGCCGAACTTCCAAAAGCTAACCAAAAGCATCTCCTATCAAAACAAGCCGGAGACCACTAATCCAACCGAATACCCTTGCCTTTGTCCACGCCGGAGCCTAAAAAGGTAAACAACGAGAGGGTAAGCTAACGCTTAGTGAGAAGAATAAATATATACATGCATATAAGACTTACCTACTCGCATCCACGATATCATATAACGCATACAAACGCATAACATCTCAATAAACAAGCTAGTATCGTCAAATCGTACAACTAGCAACATCAAAAGCATAATATTCATAATAATAATTAAATGCTAAACGTCAAAAACTATAAACCATGGTTAACCAAGTTCTTCGCAAGGGAATGACTTCGCGAAACAAGTCATCGATGTTCATAACAACCGTTAGCTCCCAAAAACGGCTATGGTATGCTAACCCCCGAGGTGCTCCAAAAACAGCTATGGCATCACCCCCAAGTGTTCCAAAAACGGCTATGGCATCACTTGATCAACGTGTGAGTAAAACACGGCTATTACTCACAATCGTGTACACAAACACGGCTATGTGTACAATTAATACTACAACAACGTGGGAGTAAAATACGGCTATTACTCGCCACTATATGCACAAACACGGCTATGTTCATAAATATCAAATGTGGACAAAAACGGCTATGCCTCACAACTATGGTCACACAACGGCTATGTGACACCATTAATACGGCACATAAATCATATACATACATATAAAGATATTCCACTCACCTTAGAGTCTTTTGCGAAAAATAACCGAACTTGCAACTTCAATGTAACGTACCTATTACATTTAGCACAATATCAAACACAACTCAAGTCGGTCAACCAACTCATTCAACATTCTAGAGTCTTTTGACTCAAGGTGTAATTCCGACCCATTTTGCACCCTTACCCTAATAATGGGTCAAATTCACCAAAAACCCTACTCTAGCCATTTATGGTCTTAATACAATTTTAATCACAAAGTTAACTCATTTTTCACACTTGCAAGACAACTTAGGTCATCAAAGATCCATTTGACCCATTTCAAGGTCAACACACCCATTTGGGTCACCCACAACCCAAATGACACCCACTTACATTAACTACAAGTGTACTAAGTGATTTACTTAACCTTTAAGAGCCATTTACACAATTTAACCTTTTAAAACCCTAGGTTAATCAGCATTTGGGTCTTCATGACCCAAACTTACCCCAAACCCCCAATTCACTAACAAAAGGGTTTTATGTGCAACACTAACCCAAACCCTAACCCGTAAACTAATTAAAGTAAAGAAATCAAGGTTAAGACTTACCAACACAATCACCACGTAGCTAGAGACTAGGTGAACGACTTTAAAGCTTGCACAAAAACCCGATTCAACCTCCTTCTTACTTGTTTTGAGCTCTCTTACTCTAGAAACTTTCTCTCTCTCTAGATTTTAATGGAAGATGATAAGGTAGATGGAAATGGAGAAATGAGGCTCACCAAAACTGAACTAGGACCTTTAATTCGTCCACAAAGTGAAATTACCAAAATGCCCATCTAAAATATCTAAAAAGAAACAAGGCTGGCCTGCCAGCTATTCTGGACGGCGTCCAGAATCTTGGACAGCGTCCAGCCCTTCGATTCGGGACGGCGTCCCGCCCATTTGGACGGCGTCCCACATGTCTGAGAAAACCGGATCTTACAGTATCGCAAAGAACGCATATAAGAAAAGCCGAGAGAATCTGACCCTCAAAAATATTAGAGATTCTAATAGGGACCAAAAGTATAAAATTCTTATCAGATTCGAACATGGGACAAGTCTTGGAAGGTTGGAGATCCTGATAGGGACCATGCTTGAAAATATCTGTCAGATTCGGACAAGCGACCAGGCTTGCAAAAATCTCTGATTCGGACCGGGACTAAAGCTGTAAATTCCCCAAATTTTGAACTTGATTTGCTCTTGTTGGGCTTAGAAAGTTCTGACAGCCCAAGTAACTAAAACACACTATTTTTTTTTGACAAAATAACGATAACATTAATAACAGATTCGAAGATCAAACAGTACAACCGATACAACATAAACCAATAACAAGCCCTAGCCAAGCTAAACAACCAAAACAAACGGCATCACCAACAAGGTGAAAAGACGCGTTTACCAATAAATAGAACTAGACTAGAAACAATAACCAATAGAACTATTATAATCAGTTATACAAAGCTAGAGCTATAACAAAGAGAAAATAACGATAACCACGAGAACGCTGATCCCGCAACAAACCGCCAATCACCCGCTAGCTAACTGCCAGACCGACAGTCGGAAAAATTCCGACAACCAACAAGGAGCGAAACCAAAGCTGAAAACCTAACGCAAGAGAACATCGCGGAGAGCTCGAAGCCCGTGAGACGCACCATAACAAATCCGACCTTTAACCTGCAAAAAAGCAACCGGCCAGAAAAAATTTGGAACACATCCATTCGCATCAAAATAGGAACCCAAGCAAAAAAAAATCTCCTTATAGCAGCAAAACCAGAGAATCTAACAGACTCTTGTAGCCTGATTCTGAAACCAAAAAGAGCTGGCGAAAAGATTCCGGCCAAACAAAGCACAAATCCTGTGGAAGAAAAATACGACGGTGGAGCACCAAGAACACCAAATCTGACCAAATAAAGCCACTAGATGACGCGACCCACTAAGAGAACGTTGAGCAAGCCGTAGATCTAAAGCAACCCGACCAAACCCGAAGGAACAGACACGACCGAAGTTTAGCAGGAGACTAAGCCAGCGACAAGAAGGAAAATCCGGTCCACCTTCACCATAACCACCACGACAACGGTGGTGGATTTTGGTGTTGGAAACCGAACCGACCCTCGACACGCCAGAGAGAAACGATTGGAGAAGGAACGGAAAGGAAAAAGAAAAATAGAAAAATGAGCCCTAGCTACCAGTGGCTGGTGGCCTGGAAAGGTCGCTTACCAGGGCAACAAAACCGGAAGGAGGCGGCAATAGTGAAGGAGGAGAGGAAGGTGGAGGTTTTGGAGAGTTACAGTTTTGAAAATTTGTATTTGGTAAGGAATTTTGTCTATAAGATTTAAGAAGAAGGAGATGTTTACCTGAGATGGAAGATCGGAGTAAAAGAGATTCAAAGGAGAAAAGCAAAAGTAGGTGGAGGAGATGGGCACTCTTTTCAAGGTAGAGAAATTCAAAGCTATCCAAAACACACTATTGGTTTCATACACCCATGAAGAAATTATTATGAGAACCAATGATAAACCAAATTTGCACAATCTGGAGTCGACTAACTATGTGTACTGTATGGAAAAGTGCGAAAAAGATGTTGATCTGTACACTGTGCGAATTGATAACCTGTAACTGAAACATCCGAATCTGATGAGTTAAACAGCAAGTGTGTGAATCTGATGACGTGTGAAAATTAATCGTGCGAATATTAATTTAAAAAACCGTCACTGTGCGAATCTTCTTCTTCATCTCAAGAACAAAAAAAAATCTCAATCATCAAATTAAGAATTCAAATCGATCGGAAAGTGTTCCTGGACCTTCGATTAACATATTTTGTAAAGAAATTTTCATCCAAACATTTTCATAATCCATGAATCGAAGATGAACACACAAACCGCCATAGAGGAAATTGAAAATTGAAATCCAGATTTGATGAGTTGCAGGCATTAATTCCTTCATTAAATATGTTGCAAATCCAACATATTTGAAAATCATTGTTCGAAACAACATATATCTTTCCAATTTTTGATTTCCTCTTTTTTAGCAAAAACTTAAATTCGAAAATTCATAAATCAATTTATGATGTTATTGTGAATTAATGATTCTCAATGCTTGAAGTCCGAATTAATGATTAATTTGCTCCAATTGTTGTTGAGTTGATCTCTGAACCTACATAAATTCAAAATCAATGAATCTGAGAATAATATTCCGATACGATAATCATCTAAGCTTGAATTTATGATTAGGAATGAGATTCTAAGCTCAACTTGTTGTGAGAAACATCATAAGAGAATTTGAAGATTTTTGGAGCATGATGAATAATCACGAACAGTAACAGGGATGATGAAGTGAAACTGTTTTTTTATAAGTTGTTGATGTACGAGTACTTGATCATCAACTCAAATCTTCTTCTAATTTGTTGTTTTAATTGTAGTTTGAAGCTCATGAATATGATCTTAAGTATTACGCGTACTGTAGCAGTTGAAGGAAATGAGTAGAAAAAATTATGTCCGTTGGTTTGTAACCTTTTTCATTACAACAACTAAACTAAAGTTAAAATTTTGCGTCGTTGGTACTTAAGTTTTGTGTGACTTTCGTGGTTAGTATCCACACCAAACGTCCGTCTACATTTAACAGTTACCACCTCACATATGTCACGCATGTGAGGGTATATTCGTCCGTTTTAATAATAATAATAATAATAATAATAATAATAATAATAATAATAATAATAATAATAATAATAATAATAATAATAATCTTAGCTACAAAAGCATGTAGTCAAATCCCTACATAATTGTGTCTTAAAACTGAATTTTTTGTATTCTGAAGTTGTATTCGTTTTTCTAATAGCCAATCATCTCAGGAGCTTGCAATACAATAATGTTTGTGATGAGTGAGATATTTATTTTTCATTTTCAAAATTAAAAAATTTTCGAACAGGAAAGAAACATAAAAAATATACTACTTTTTGAGACCAACATGCAGCTTGTTGGCTGCATTCTTTTGTAGGGATCATTTTCTAATAATAATAATAATAATAATAATAATAATAATAATAATAATAATAATAATAATAATAATAATAATAATAATAATAATAATAATAATAATAATAATAATAATAATAATAATTGTTAAAAAGTGCAATCAGATACCAATACTCCAAATTACAGAAGTTAATCATCAACTAAATCACCAAGAAACCAAATCTTTACAAGAATCTTTTTTACAGAAACTAGAAAATCAGAAATCTCAACCTCAACAATTAATACCACAATTACTTAAACCACTATATGAATCAGAAATTCTATCATCAAGATGATGTAGAGCCAAGAACACATAAAACTCTAGGGTTGAGAGAAAAAAACAATACAGAGAAAACTTGAGAGAGAATCACAAACGAATGAATGAATAAATTAAATAAAAATAAATTAATAAACTGCTTTTATACTCCTCTCTCAATAGCTTGGGTTGGATCCAAATAAGCCCACTTGAGAATATAAAAGCCCACTAATCAGCTGCAATCCACTAGCATCACTTAGCCCATGTCAAGATGTTTCTATTCATCCCTTCTACTTTTGCAATCTACATGATTAGCCTCTTGACTATCAACTAGCAGCAACAACAACCTGAAATTGGCTAGAAAACCACAAATGAGTCTAAGCGTAAAAACTATGTTCTAAACTAAGCTTGTTTGTCGCTATAATTTCAACATCCCCCCTCAATCTTAGTTTGGAACAGGTCAAAAAGACCTAACCTGTTAGTCAACTGTTTATGTTTACTTATAGGTAAACCCTTTGTAAGAATGTCACTTAAATTATTTGAAGAGTGAATTTTAGTAACTTGAACAATTCCAGTTGAAATTTTATCGCTTAAAAAATGCAAATCAATATCAAAATGTTTGGTTTTTTTCATGAAACACAGGATTTGCAGCTATTTGAATTGCAGAACTGTTACAACAAAATATCTCAACTGTCAACTTAACTTTAATATTAAAGTCTAACAACAGATTTTTAATCCAAATAATTTCACAAGCAGTTGTTGCCATAGCTCTATACTCTGCTTCAGCAGAAGACCTTGAAACAACTGATTGTTTTTTACTTTTCCATGACACAATAGTATCACAAAAGTAAATAACATAACCTGTTACAGATTTTCTATTAAGCTTGCACTTTCCCCAATCAGAATCACAGAAAGCATGAAGTGAAAACTTATTTGATTTAACAAAGTTGATTCCTTTTCCAGGAGCATTTTTTAAATATTTCAAAGTTCTGAATGCAAGTTTAAAATGTGACTGAAGAGGAGCATGCATATATTGACTTAGAACATGTACAGCAAATGATATATCTGGTCTGGTTAGAGTCAAGTATATAAGTCTACCAACTAATTTTTGATATTCTGTAACATTTGAAAGTAAAGTATCCTTTTCATTAGGCTCACAATTAATACAAGCATTAGATTCTATTGGTGTATCAATTGGTTTGCAAACAAGTAAGCCATAATCATTTAATAACTCAATACAATACTTCCTTTGAGAAAGACACAGACCATGATCAGACTTAAGAATTTCAATTCCTAAGAAATACTTTAATTCTCCAAGATCTTTGATTAAAAACTTTGACTTCAAGAAAGTTTTGAAACTATTTATCTCAGCCAAGCTATTTCCTGTTATTACAATATCATCCACATAAACTAAAAGAGCAATAAACAATTTATCTTGGTTTTTAACATATAAGGAATAATCAGATTTGCTTTGTTTAAACCCATGTTCAATTAAAGCAGAATTAAGTTTAGCATTCCATTGGTGCTTGCTTTAAACCATATAAGGACTTTGTTAACTTGCACACTTTTGAATTAGAAGAATCTGTAAAATATCCTTTTGGCAAAGTCATGTAAATTTCTTCTTTTAACTCACCATACAGAAAGGCATTATTAATGTCTAATTGATATAAAGGCCAATCATTTTAAAGAGCAATAGAAATAAAACATCTAACTGTAACATGCTTTACTACAGGGCTAAAAGTTTCTTCATAATCAATCCCTTCTTTTTGACTAAAACCTTTAGCCACAAGCCTTGCTTTATATATTTCAACCTCACCATTAGACTTATATTTAACTCTGTATACCTTTATTTCCAATTGGTTTTCTATTATCAGGAAGATCAGTAATCTCCCAAGTATTATTTCTGTTTAAAGCTTCTATTTCAAGATTCATTGCTTCAACCCATTTAGGATCTTTACAAGCTTGTTCATATGATTTTGGTTCAAGGTTCTTGTTCAGATTAGAAACAAAGCAGACATTTTCAGACCTTAAATTTGCATAGTTGACAACCCTTTCAATAATATATTTAACTTTTCCATCTAAAACAAAATCATCAAATTTCTTTGGAAAAATTGTGCTTCTGGTTGATCTCCTTAGAGTTGTATTGTCAATATTTATTAAATCATTATTTGTGCCCTCAGGAGATGATGTATTATCTTCAAGATGTGTTGCTGTAGGACTATTCTCATTTTCATGTGAATTATCACTACTGCCATCACATACATCTGTTGCTCTCCCCTCATCATTGGGACTTGAAGTGAAATTAGAAGTTTTAAAAATTTCATCAAAGAAGTTTAAGTGATTTAAGTCTTTTTCAGAATTAAAAGATGACTCAGTTTGATTATAAGAAGAAAACTGAAAAATACTTTCTTTTTTAGAAGAATCAGACTGAGACATTTTTAGTTTTAAAGGAAAAATAGTTTCATAAAATTTTACATCTCTAGAGAAGAAAACAGTTTTATCCTCAAGGTTATAAAGTTTATTACCCTTTTTAACATTTGAAAAACCAATTAAAACACATTTTATTGACCTGCTACTAAACTTGTCAGCAGGATTAAGAGAAATAGAAAAACAAAGACAACCAAAACACTTCAAATGGGAGAGACTAGGTTCAGTTTTAAAAATTAACTCACAA
Organism: Rutidosis leptorrhynchoides; assembly: GCF_046630445.1. Lineage (NCBI taxonomy): Eukaryota > Viridiplantae > Streptophyta > Magnoliopsida > Asterales > Asteraceae > Rutidosis > Rutidosis leptorrhynchoides. The sequence goes on along the minus strand of NC_092343.1, from coordinate 205,322,208 downwards.
GGAGACTTTCCACCAAGCACAGAAGAAGGAGTCCTGTTGATTATATAAAAAGTTGTTAAAACACATTCAGACCACATGTTTAATGGCAATCCCCCTGAAACATAAGTGCTCTTGCTACATTTAGCAAGTGTCTATGTTTCCTTTCCACAACACCATTTTGTTGTGGTGTATAAAAGCATGTGGTTTGATGTATTATACCTTTGTTGTTTGTGTAATTATTCATTTTTTGATTTACAAACTCCGTACCATTATCACTTCTGAATATTTTTACTTTTTTGTTGAATTGAGTTTCTATAAGTTGAACAAATTTGATCAAATTGTCACAAACATCTTCTTTACTTTTAATTAAGAAAAGCCAAACAGCTCTAGAATAATCATCCACCACAGTTAAAAAATATTTAAAACCTTCTCTTGACTGAATTTTAAAAGGACCCCACAAGTCTAAGTGAATTAATTCACCTAGACTTGCAGTTTTATGTTCACTGTCTGAAAAAGAATTTCTGCTTTGTTTTGCCTTAAAATTTTTTTCACAAGGTTCACTGTTTATCTTATCTTTGATATTAAGTTTGTGTTTAAGAATAGTTAAAACATGATCAGATGGATGACCTAATCTGGAATGCCAGAGTTTACAAGAATCAGAATGTGTGCTCACATTACACTGAATATTATTGTTGTTATTAAGATGCATTTTGTTATCAAAAATATATAACCCACCTTCTTCTTTACCAATCCCTTTTATTATCTTGTCCTTCAAGTCCTGAACATAACATGTTGATTCATTAAAACTTACAGTGAGTTTATTATCTTTTGAAAGTTTACACACAAACATAAGGCTCACACAATACTCTGGGACAATTAGTACATCAAACAAGGTGATAAACTTGTTTAAAACAAGATTACCAATCCCTTTGATTACTGCTTGAGTACCATTAGGATGTCCCACAGTTGGTTTTAAGCCAGATATGTCAACAACATCACTCAAACCATTACTAGTTGCAGTCATGTGTTGATTAGCTCCTGAGTCAATAATCCATCCATTTTGAATGGGTTTTGACTGAGACAGATTAAAGTTAAAGAACTTGTTAAAATTCAAATTGAACTTAACACTTGAATTAAAGAAAGTACCTTCCATATTGGACATAGCACTTGTAGAAGCAGGAACAGAAGAATCATTGATGAGACTTAGTAGCTTAAGCATTTGCTCTTGTGAAAAACAGATAGGAGAAGAAGAGTTAATATTGTTTTCATTAGAAGCAGCATTATTGTTGGAAGTGTTTCTGAAATTATTGTAATTATTCTGACTTCTGTTGTTGTTATTATTAAAATTCTTCTTGAAGTTTGGAGGATATCCAACAATTTCAAAGCACCTTTCAATAGTGTGGCCAATTTTATTACACTTTTTACACTTTAAGTTTAGATTAGGGCCTCTGTTAGTATTAAAACTTGACACATTATTAGGATTTGTTTTGTTTGGACCCTGTGCCACAAATTCAGAATTTTGTGATTTTGAATTTGAATCTTTTAAAGAACTAATTCTGTGTGACTCTTCTCTTCAAATTATAGCATATGCAACTTTTACATCAGGTAATGGATCTCTTAACAGAATATTACTTCTTATTGGCATATAAGCATCATTTAACCCCATTAAAAATTGCATAAGTTTCATCATTTTATTATTATTTTCAGCAGACACAGAAGGTGCACAAGTGCAGGCATCTGCACCACATGTGCAAGGAGGTGAGGACACCATTGAATCATATTGTTTCCACAAACTATTAAGATTATGATAGTATTCTGATAGAGGACTATCATTCTGCTTTAAAGAATTTATTTTATGATGTAGATTGAAAATAATAGATCCATCCTTTTTATCATAAGTTTCTTTTAAATCATTCCAAACATTCAAAGCAAGACTATTAAAGATTTGACCCTAATAAAGTTCTTCAGTCAATGTTCCCAGAATCCAAGATAATACAACTGTGTTACACCTTTCCCATTGAGCAGCTAACACTTCATCAGTTGTACTTTTGACACCAGTTCCAATAATAAAACCAATTTTGTTTTTAGTACCCAATGCAAGAAGCATTGATTTACTCCAAATATTATAATTTTCCGTGCCTTTGAGTTTTATAGATATTATAGGTGTACCAGAAGTTGTATCACTTGGATGAAGATATTTATGGTCTCCAAAATCAAGTTTATTGATTAAGGTTACGGATGTGGTAGCACCCCCACTATCCCTCATGATAACAAGAAGAACAAATAGCAAACAAGATCAGATAAGTTAAACAGATATAGCAGATATGAACAGAAAACAGATAACAGACAACAGATATAGCAGATATGTGACGACCCAAAAATTTCCGATCAAATTTAAACTTAATCTTTATATGATCTCGATACGATAAGCAAAGTCTGTTAGGTTGAGTCTCAATAACTTTGAACTGTTTCATATATTCATTTAACATTTGACTATTCCCTACGATTTACGAACAATTGTGTGTAAATAACTGGGTAAATAAATAAATAAATATATATATATATATATATATATATATATATATATATATATATGTGTGTAAATATAAATATAAGTGTATATATTAAGTTGAATTAATATAATATCATTTAATCATTTGAATTAAATATGTAGAGTAATATACAAAATCATTAAGATGTTATTAAAATAAAAAAAAAATATATATATATATATATATATATATATATATATATATATATATATATATATATATATGAATCCTATACACAATAAATATAATACGTATGTTGTAGTAAATCTATACACATAAATATATAGGAATTCTATGTATAAGTATTATTATATGTAATAATTCAATTATATTTTGCATAATTAGTAAACATTACATAGGTAGTAAATTGTAAATTTATTATATTAAATGTAACTACAAGTTGAAAATATATTTGTATAATATTATGATTACTTTTATTATTGTTAACATTAATATCTATACCAGTATTATTAATATCATTATTTTAATATAAAAATAGAATTCAAGTAATTTGTTATTTTTTTTATATCACTTGTATTATTAGATATTATTATTATTATATTATTATTATTAGGAACTAATATCTTTATTAATTATTAACATTTTTATTATCATTATCATTAATTAATATTAAACTTATTAAACATTATTATCATTGTTTTTATAAATAACATCATATTATTATTATTATTACTGATAATATAATTATCATTAATAAAATTATTATTATTATCTTTATTATTATTATCATTATTAAAATTAGTATTATTAATATACTTAATTATTTATTAATATTAATTATATTATATTTATGAATTATAAAAGAATCCGATATATATGAGTGGAATTCATTTCTTGTCATAATCAATGTACTGATTTTTGTTTCCCTTGTCTATAAATCGAATAAAGATCACAGCAAACCAACAAAGTTTGTTAGCAATCTCCATCTCCTTTTAGTTTATTTTATTTTTTATTTATTTTATTTATTTATTTTATTTTGTTTTGTAACTGAATAATCCTCCTGGCGATTACTGATCCTTATTTAAATTTACCAATTTGAGTGTATTAGGAAACCAGTTAACCACACTATCAAATAACAATTACAAATACCCTTTTACAGTATTCAAATCAATCGAATTAAATTGGAAATAGGAAGAAACAGGCCACTGCCATGTTCTTATCTTTTTTTTTTCAAAATAAACGATTTTGCAATCATTCTCAAATTGTATTAATGTGGCTCTGTTCTAAATCTTTCAGTTAAATCTTCTGGAAAGTTTCAACTTCTAATTTTTAGTATCGGATTCGAATTTAGGAGTCAAAGATTTGGTTTTTAAAAAGTCAACTTCTGTTCTTCACTCAAATTCGATTTTTCTATTTTGGTTTAAATCAAATTGATGGTCCCTGAAGTTTCTAATATAGATTATCGACCTATTTCATGTTATAACTATAGTCTAAAATGTTCTCAATATTAAAATCAAGGTTTGAGTTCATGTTCTTCATGAGAACGCTGCAGTAATTAATCGGTTTAAAATTGTTTTTCTGTTTTGATAATGCACATACTTCATAAACGATTCTATTTCTGGTATACAATCTAAAACAACCTGGTAATTAGTGTATATGATTATCTGGGTATTGGTCGACTGGAAATTGTTGATGATAAAGAAAATGGAAGTTAATAAATACGGGTTTTATATAAATGGTGTCTGTTATATATCAGAAAAGCGTAATGGATCAGGTGGTTGGGTATGATGAGAGTGATCGAGAGGTCTCGGGTTCGAGTCTCGTATGGGATATTTCTTTTTAGAAAAACATTCTCTTGAAAGGGTATATACTTTTACTTCTATTTCCATTATTATTATTATTACAATTATTATTGTTATTGTTATTATTATTACTATTATTGGTATTTTTATTATTATGTATTAGTTATCACTCGTTATTAATATTAAGATTATAGTCACAACTATAAATAATATTATTATTATTATGATTACTAATTTATCATTTTAGTATTATTATTATTATTATTATGATTAGGATTAGGATTAATATTATTATTATTATTATTAGCAAAATACCGGTTTTAACAATATCGTTATTATTACTAGTATTGTCATTATCAAGGAAGTTATTATTATTAGTAAATTATTATTAGCAAAACTATCATTTTTATTACAGATAAATATTTTGTATCTAAAATATACTTATTACATATATTATAATTATATTAATAGTTTATATACCTATATATCAAACATATTAATATTATATATATAACTATTTATATAACTAAACATATAAAAATTATTCATTTTAAATATATATACAACATAAATATATATATATATATATATATATATATATATATATATATATATATATATATATATATATATATATATATATATATATATATATAACATAAACTTAAGATATAATATAAGTATTTGTTATTAATGGAATTTAGTATAAATTCTATATAACTAAAAATATATATAAATAATACCTACTAATAAAGGAAATTATGTGATTCCATTAAATGTTTTAATATATATACAAATGATATAGGTTCGTGAATCCGAGGCCAACCCTGCATTGTTCAATTTAGTCATATGTATTTTTACTACAAAATACAGTATGGTGAGTTTCATTTGCTCCCTTTTTAATTGCTTTTGCAATATATATTTTTGGGCTGAGAATACATGCGCTGCTTTTATAAATGCTTTACGAAATAGAGACAAGTGATTAGAAATGATATTCTGCGGATTGATGTGCTAGGTAATTTAGTTATATGTTATAAGAACATGTAAGCGCGAATCCTAAAGATAGATCTATCGGGCTTAACACCCCCATCCTGTAGGCTGCACTAGACATAAGAGCTAGTGGGCGGATGTTTAGTACTTCGAGGATTATTTATACACTTGCGAGTGTACATATCCATCTTTACAAAGATGACTTATTATATTATTGTTAAGTTTGGTTACTGAGGCCTCAACATAAGCAGAACGGTTTTATACACTTGCGAGTGTACATATATTTATAAACAGAAATCTTGTGGTCTATTAATATATTGAAATGATTGTTATGATAAACCTATGAATTCACCAACCTTTTGGTTGACACTTTTAAGCATGTTTATTCTCAGGTATGAAAGAAATCTTCCGTTGTGCATTTGCTCATATTACATGGAGTCATTCATGGCATATTTAGGACAACACCTCGCAATGGGACCAAATGTTGATGACTTCGTCCAGGTGGATTAGGATGAGTCATCACAGTTGGTATCAGAGCGGTGGTCTTAGCGAACCAGGTCTTACATTAGTGTGTCTAACTGATAGTTGTTTAGATGCATTAGTGGGTCTGGACTTCGACCGTGTCTGCATGTCAAAAGTTTTGCTTATCATTTCGTGTCGAAAATTACATGCTTATCATTCTTAGTTAATCATTTACTTATCATTCTTAGTCTAGACACATCTTACTGCATTGATTGCATGAACAATGTATAGACAAAATTCATATCTTAGCGTATCTGTTACTATAGACCTTTCCTGACAGCTTCCGTAGATTCCTCCGTAACTTATAGGATTTTAGTATTATATATGCATATGTAAATCGTGTATTGCATGATACTAATCTACATCCTATAGTCTATTTCATATCGAAAATCTTTCATCTGATCGTACGAGATGAATCCCTCAACCAGTTCGAGTCCCTCAGATTCCGATAGTTATTCCGACAGCTATTCTGACATGGATATTCACCTAAGCTCCGAAAGCGGTGTCACCAGAATGAATCAATCAATCAGCCATCCCCAATTCATCTGATGGGTTCGTAGTCGACTTAATCAATGGAGACGCGAAGAAGGCAATCCTTTTCACCAATCGAATTTACCTCTTGGCGATGAACCTGAAGCACTTACCGGTGAACCAATCCGAAATACCATTTTCACCCTCATTTCCCGAATATCTCGTCATGATTACATACTATCTCAGATTCTAAACCTATTCAATCACTCGTTTTTATCGACAATCATCCCGGAGTAATCTAAGAAGTCAACGAACTTCGCGCTCGAGTAACCAATTTAGAAAATGTGGTGCAAAACCTACCAGCTTCAGCAACAGCACCGACAACACCAGTACCACCAACAACCCAAGTTTCAACATCACACGCCTCAACATCTCATTCCGTACCTCGAGTATAATCATCGTTCTACGTATCGTTCTACATCAATTATCTTCGTTCTTCATGGCGATTAAGTAATCTCAAATGTTTGAGAGATTATGTATTCTAGTTCTAACGATAAATCAAATGAGATTAATATCATATTAACTCATTAAATCCATGATTGCATCTGAAGAAAATATATATGTATATATGTTTTCATAAAGATTGTAATTAAATTTTTTTTTGAACAAACCGTTAATGGTGAAAATATTTTAACGGGTAGGTAATACCCGAGGAATATTTAGATTTCACATTAATAAGTTATACTGTAAATTCTTGGAACCTGAATCAACAGTAATTTACTATCCTACCTACATCCACAGATATACGAATCGGTTCACCACAGAGTAATCATTTTCATTCAATTTCAAAATTTGATTTTGACTCATCAGAATCCAACAAGTGGCATAATGAAGAAAACATTGGACAAAATAAAATTTATTAGAAACAAACAATTTAACTATGAGAAGAACTTTGTTAAGAATCCGCGCTAATTGTTCCTAGCTAACTGTTCCTAGCTAACTGGTTACATTTTATTTATCGCAATTTAGTTATCGCAATTTATATTCTCGCAATTTTATTTATCGTCATTTAATTTCTGTTATTTACTTTACGCACTTTATTTATCGTCATTTAATTTCTGTTATTTATTTTTACGCACTTTAAATATCGGGACCCGTATACAAGGTTTTGACATATCATATCGACTCATCTATATATATTATTTGGAATAACCATAGACACTCTATATGCTGTAATGATCGAGTTCGCTATACAGGGTTGAGGTTGATTCTATAATAATATATAACTTTGAGTTATGATCGAGTCTGAGACATGTACACGGGTCACGATACGTATTAATTAATTCGAATATTATAAATTAAACTATATATGAATTATTGGACTGTTAACTGTGGACTATCGACTGTGGACTATCAAGATTGGAAAATTAAAAAATGAATTAAAATATTGATTATAACATATGAAACTAAACAATTCTTCAAGTTTGCCACTTGATTTTATCTTAAACCTCATTTGTATCCTGATGATTACAATCTGCGTTCAAACCTTTCATGATTCTTGAAAACACCTCAATCGAGAGGATGAACTAACCACACTTCATCTACAGAAGGAAAGATTTATGCATATAGTTATGCACCTGAAAACTCTCGAAAACTGAGTAAATATTTAACACATAGCTGTGCTAATTCCTTTAGTGTTATTATTACCCAAAAATAATTTTGCAGTTCTTTTTCAAAATAGCCAATTTTGTCACAGCTTCGGCAAGCCAACTTCGACTTTTCGTTCGAAACAACTGTATTATAACCTTGATATATATGTGTACTCTTTTATTGTTATCGGGGAATCTTTTATATTCCACCATATTACAATCAACGTTTAATCATCTAAAAACACAATTCTCTTGAAACCTCTCGAATTGATAACTGTCACGACCCTACTTTTTCCGTTATCTTTTATCGTTAATTATTTAACGACCGTTAACTGTTAATTGTGCTACGTCATTTCTATGACCTATATTATTAAATTAATAATAATATATTAATTATTATGTGTTATGTGAATATTTGTATTCATATTTTGAGTTATACGTTTCTACGTGTCGCGGATTTCTATCCGGCAAATCTTTTCGGTTTTCAAACCAACGGTCGAGTTTTTGGGATATTTAAATCCTAATTATTTTAAATATGATATTTTAATATCATATAATTATATAGAGTATTTATATTTATTTTTCGTCGCGCGTTTGTTATCTCTCCGAATTTTTAATCACGTAAACGTGTTTTCGCGTTTCGGGTTTCGATCGGGCATTCGGGCCACAAGGAAATACAAGTTATTCTAATTAGGGCCATGGGACCCACCTCACAACCCCAATCGGCCGAACCCCATGAAGGGGGGGGTTGCCATTCCTTGATTTATTTTGTTTCCATATATATATATATATATATATATATATATATATATATATATATATATATATATATATATATATATATATATATATACCACTTTTATTTTTCCTTTCTAAAAACCTAATTTATTTTTTTTGCAATTTCTCTCTTCCTCTTGCCTCTTGGCTATCGCCAATACCACCCCCAACATCATCATCATCAACCAATTTTATTACTTGGATCAAGGATTAATCAACACCAACGCGTTCCTCATTCCGTTCTCTACGCGATTATACTTCTTGTTTCTCGATTAGGGTATAAACCCTAACCCTAGAACTTTTAATTTTTCTTTATTTTTCTGTATTTTGATTATATATTAATAGTATGATGATTACTTGTTGTTGTAATGGTGTTTTTATGCATAGAATAACTCGTAAACTCATGTTTTCGTTTGATATAATTGGGACAGCAGCTTTTTCGTGTGTTTCTGATATTGTGAGTGTTATAAAAGTTAAAATAAAGTGTCTAGATGAGTTCCTCTCATCAAGACATTAATTTTAGACTCCGGATTCATGTCGTTTCGATTCCCGGAGCCCTAAATATGAACAAAATGGTATTTTGTTAAGATTGAATTGTGATATTGGTATGAACCAGGTTTGGTCCGACTTTGTGACCATATTTGGTGACTTTAGGGTGTGTTAGTGTGTTAGGACTGATGGTGGGATGAACTTTCATGTTCGGGTCATCTCAATCCGAGCCACGAATCACCCGTTATGTCTAAAACACGACTTTAAGTGAATTGAAGTTCCAAGTAGTGTAATGGCTGTACATCACGACTTGTGGACTGTTCTTGGGGTGTTCTTGAGTGTACCAAAGTATCGGGTGGTTTGATTAGGCGGAGATATATGTAAGGCTCGCCGAAAACCGACACCCGGGGCTCAGGATACGACCCGATGAACTTTTAATTTAAAACTTGTGATTAATTATAAAACTTATGATATAAATAATGGATTTCATTATCATTTAATTACTCATGATAAAAAAATAATTATTATTATTTAAGACTTATGATATATATTTATTATATCATTTAATTAATACTTATGATTTAATTAACATTTTAATTAAACGTATGATTAATAATACTTTTATTATTAATGGAAAATACATATGATAAGTATTAAACTTATATTATGAGATTACTATTATAAGACTTATAATAAGGATTAATTAATTATTTAATTATCATAAGACTTGGTTATTATTTAATTATAAATTTAATTATTAAATACTTATGATTTAATAATTATAATTAGAAACTTATGATATGATTAATAATTCATTATTAATTAATAATACTTATGATATGATTTAAAATTTATTATTAATTAATAATACTTACATTATGACTAATATTTAATTAATTAATTAAATACTTATGTTATATTAATTATTTTATTTAAACTTATATTAACTTTAATAATTCATTTTAATTTAATTAAACTTATGTTATGACATGATTAGACATATTTAACTTTAACAAACATTATAACTTACATTATTATTATAACTTACACTTTTAAAATTAACGTTGACCATGTTTGACCAAGGTTGACTTTTGAGTTGACTTTCGGTTGACTTTGACTTTCAGTTGACTTTTGTTGACTTTCTAATTAAGGAAACTTTCCTAACTTATAAACTTTCCTAAAATAGCAACTTTCTAAATTTAGAAACTTTCCAAAAATAGAAACTTTTCAAAAATAGAAACTTTCCAAAAATAGAAACTTTCCAAAAATGAAAACCTGCTAAAAATAGAAACTTTCTAAAAATAGAAAGTGTGTGTCCGTAAGCTATTCCGATCAAACCAATGCATATTGAGTATTGTTCTATAACTACTTGCAACATGTTCAATAACTATCATACTAAGACTTGACCTAAGTTAGTTATTTATATCGACCTGTTTTATTTATAGGTCGGCGTTGTGATCATTCCTGATCACTGTACTCATTTGCTGTTCGCTTAATTGTGTTGGTTACTTCGTTACTATTAAGGTGAGTTATAGTCCTGTTTTTACATACTTTTCAAAGTATATTTTTGGGATGTGATTACATGCATTTTATTTCACGTTTAGACACAAGTGACAATTAAATGTAAATTATTCATTGTGAGTTGGACAAAAATATTCCCTAGTCTGGTAACTGTAATCATTGGTTTCTACCGGTGAACGCGAATCCTACGGATAGATCTATCGGGTTTGACAACCCCATTTCGAGCTAGTCGCGCTAGCAATTTATAATCGGAATGTTTAGTACTTCGTATTTTGTTGTAGATACACTGTCCAGTGTATATTATTACTGTGTTTGGCAAGGGTAAATAAAGGGTTAAGTGGTTACCAGGTGGCTCATTGATAATGGAATAATGTTTAATGTTTTCTAACATTTTTAAATCTTGTGGTCTAAAGTTTATTCAATTATTTAAACCTATAATTCACTCAACCTTTGTGTTGACAGTTTACTCGCATGTTTTCACAGGTACTTGAGTTTATGTGATGCTTCCGCTGTGTTTAGAAGAGTCTGCATGCATTTGGGCAGATTTTTATGAAACAATTTATGAAACTTTGGCTTGCATTCGGTTTTTGAATAATTAATACTTGTGGGTTGTTGACAATGTTTTGTGTCAACTTTGGATTATTAATATATTGGGTTACTTTTAAATTACATATTTTGGTATGCTTTCCTTTTTGGGAAACTTTTGAAACAAAAGATTGCAATGTCGTTTGTTAAATTCATTTAAGTTCGATTAAGCTGTGGGACCAAGTGACGGAGCCGTTAAGTGTATTGACGGGGCCATCACAGTTGGTATCAGAGCTCTGGTTGTAGGGAACTAGGCGGTCATAATGTGGTCAACCCGTGGTTCTTAGGGTGCATTAGAGTCTAGTCTACAGCCCGACCCTTTTGCTATAGCATTATTATGCATTTCATTTCATATGAGATATATCATAAGCATTTATTCTATGTTGTATGTGGGTTGCGGTTTTACTGTTTGCAGATGACGACTTCGAGCGATAACTCCGTTGCTGCTCCTGCTCCTCCGGCTGCTGCCAGACGTCGTGCTGGTCAACCTTTGATCGATGATCCTGTTCACTACTACTTTTCCACCATTACTCACATGAACAGGGCTTACAATGAAGTGACACGTATTAATGCGCTTAGTGATTGTATGCGTACTTTACCACATAACGAGATGATGGACCATATTCGAGCTAGTATGGATTCGTTTGTAAGCTTTAAGAACAATGTTGGGTTCGAGAATCGTAAGCGTAACCGTGAAGTTGACGCTAGGTTCGAGGCTCTTGAGAGCACAGTTCGTGGTTTGAAGGCAGAGTTGGAAGAAGTGAAAGGAAAGTTGCGGAAGTATGAGCCTCCTACCGAGACTCATGCTGGCCCATCTTATCACACCTGCTCTAAGCAGATCTGATATGATGATTCATGATTGATAATATATTTCATAAGACTTAATGTCCTTTCATACATACATTTTTGGGTTATGTACGGCGTTTTGCCGAGGATTTTATTAAGGTTTTGTTATGGAATGTTTTTCATTATGTATGGATGGTTATTTTTATGACATCTATTATCATTATCACATTTTATTTCAGATGTTGTGACTCTTGGCATGTTATATTATGCGTAATGTAGATCATGTATGTAGGTGCTATGTATGTTGTATGATGTTATCATAAAATATGTATGCATGTGGTGGTTGTAGTGACCCGAACTTTTCCGAACCTTTCTATGATTATATGTTTAATGAAAACTACATTTACATGATTAAATGTTTCCAACATGTTAAGCAATCAAACTTGTTAAGACTTGGTTAATTGAAACGAAAATTTTGTAAACGTCTGATTACCCAGTTTGACCAATGATTCACGAACGCTATAAGTTGTATATGACATGATGATACATAAATGAATAAATATATATGTTTAACATGATATAATAATCATCAAGTATCACATTAAAAATAGTAACAATAAGTTATATACTTAAAAAGGAGACTATTGACGTATGAAACTCCAAACGATACATATAACGATTATCGTTATAACCACGTCTTACTAAATATATATGAAGCATATTAATACATTGTTATATTATATATAACATGATAATATGATAATTAAATATATCATTAAGTGTATTAACAATGAACTACATAAGTAAAAACAAGACTACTAGCTTAAGGATTTCGAAACGAGACATATATGTAACGATTATCGTTATAACGACATTTAAATGTATATATCATATTAAGATATATTAATATATCATAATATCATGATAATATAATAATTTAAAATCTCATTTGATATTATAAACTTTGGGTTAACAACATTTAACAAGATCGTTAACCTAAAGGTCTCAAAACAACACTTACATGTAACGACTAACGATGACTTAACGACTCAGTTAAAATGTATATACATGTAGTGTTTTAATATGTATTCATACACTTTTGAAAGACTTCAAGACACTTATCAAAATACTTCTACTTACCAAAAATACTTACAATTACATCCTCGTTCAGTTTCATCAACAATTCTACTCGTATGCTCCTGTATTCGTACTCGTACAATACACAGCTTTTAGATGTATGTATTATTGGTATATACACTCCAATGATCAGCTCTTAGCAGCCCATGTGAGTCACCTAACATATTTGGGAACCATCATTTGGCAACTAGCATGAAATATCTCATAAAATTACAAAAATATGAGTAATCATTCATGACTTATTTACATGAAAACAAAATTACATATCCTTTATATCTAATCCATACACCAACGACCAAAAACACCTACAAACACTTTCATTCTTCAATTTTCTTCATCTAATGGATCTCTCTCAAGTTCTATCTTCAAGTTCTAAGTGTTCTTCATAAATTCCAAAAGTTCTAGTTTCATAAAATCAAGAATACTTCCAAGATTGCAAGTTTACTTCCAAGTTTTCTAAATCCATTCCAAGTAATCATCCAAGATCAAGAAACCTTTGTTACTTACAGTAGGTTATCTTTATAATACAAGGTAATAATCATATTCAAACTTTAATTCAATTTCTATAACTATAACAATCTTATTTCGAGTGGAAATCTTACTTGAAATTGTTTTCGTGTCATGATTCTGCTTCAAGAACTTTTAAGCCATCCAAGGATCCTTTGAAGCTAGATCCATTTTTCTCATTTCCAGTAGGTTTATCCAAGGAACTTGAGGTAGTAATGATGTTCATAACATCATTCGATTCATACATATAAAGCTATCTTATTCGAAGGTTTAAACTTGTAATCACTAGAACATAGTTTAGTTAATTCTAAACTTGTTCGCAAATAAAAGTTAATCCTTCTAACTTGAATTTAAAAATCAACTAAACACATGTTATATATCTATATGATATGCTAACTTAATGATTTAAAACCTGAAAACATGAAAAACACCGTAAAATCGGATTTACGCCGTCGTAGTAACACCGCGGGCTGTTTTGGGTTAGTTAATTAAAAACTATAATAAACTTTGATTTAAAAGTTGTTATTATGGGAAAATGATTTTTATTATTAACATGAAACTATATCCAAAAATTATGGTTAAACTCAAAGTGGAAGTATGTTTTCTAAAATGGTCATCAAGACGTCGTTCTTTCGACTGAAATGACTACCTTTACAAAAATGACTTGTAACTTATTTTTCCGACTATAAACCTATAATTTTTCTGTTTAGATTCATAAAATAGGGTTCAATATGAAACCATAGCAATTTGATTCACTCAAAACGGATTTAAAATGAAGAAGTTATGGGTAAAACAAGATTGGATAATTTTTCTCATTTTAGCTACGTGAAAATTGGTAACAAATCTATTCCAACCATAACTTAATCAACTTGTATTGTATATTATGTAATCTTGAGATACCATAGACACGTATACAATGTTTTGACCTATCATGTTGACACATCTATATATATTTCGGAACAACCATAGACACTCTATATGTGAATGTTGGAGTTAGCTATACAGGGTTAAGGTTGATTCCAAAATATATATAGTTTGAGTTGTGATCAATACTGAGATACGTATACACTGGGTCGTGGATTGATTCAAGATAATATTTATCAATTTATTTCTATACATCTAACTGTGGACAACTAGTTGTAGGTTACTAACGAGGACAGCTGACTTAATAAACTTAAAACATCAAAATATATTAAAAGTGTTGTAAATATATTTTGAACATACTTTGATATATATGTATATATTGTTATAGGTTCGTGAATCAACCAGTGGCCAAGTCTTACTTTCCGACGAAGTAAAAATCTGTGAAAGTGAGTTATAGTCCCACTTTTAAAATCTAATATTTTTGGGATGAGAATACATGCAGGTTTTATAAATTATTTACAAAATAGACAAAAGTACGTGAAACTACATTCTATGGTTGAATTATCGAAATCGAATATGCCCCTTTTTATTAAGTCTGGTAATCTAAGAATTAGGGAACAGACACCCTAATTGACGCGAATCCTAAAGATAGATCTATTGGACCTAACAAACCCCATCCAAAGTACCGGATGCTTTAGTACTTCGAAATTTATATCATAGCCGAAGGGTGTCCCGGAATGATGGGGATATTCTTATATATGCATTTTGTTAATGTCGGTTACCAGGTGTTCAACATATGAATGATTTTTATCTCTATGTATGGGATGTGTATTGAAATATGAAATCTTGTGGTCTATTGTTACAATTTGATATATATAGGTTAAACCTATAACTCATCAACATTTTTGTTGACTTTTAAAGCATGTTTATTCTCAGGTGAATACTAAGAGCTTCCGCTGTTGTATACTAAAATAAGGACAAGATTTGGAGTCCATGTTTGTATGATATTGTGTAAAAACTGCATTCAAGAAATTGATTTCGATGTAACATATTTGTATTGTAAACCATTATGTAATGGTCGTGTGTAAACAGGATATTTTAGATTATCATTATTTGATAATCTACGTAAAGCTTTTTAAACCTTTATTTATGAAATAAAGGTTATGGTTTGCTTTAAAAATGAATGCAGTCTTTGAAAAACGTCTCATATAGAGGTCAAAACCTCGCAACGAAATCAATTAATATGGAACGTTTTTAATCAATAAGAACGGGACATTTCAGTTGGTATCAGAGCGTTGGTCTTAGAGAACCAGAATTTTGCATTAGTGTGTCTTATCAAGTTTGTTAGGATGCATTAGTGAGTCTGGACTTCGACCGTGTTTACTTGAAAAATGATTGCTTAACAAATTTTGTTGGAAACTATATATTTTTAACGTGTGAATATTATGTGATATATTAATCTCTTAACGTGTTTGATATTATGTGATAGATGTCTACTTCTAGAACAAGTCCCATTGACTCACCTAATAATAATGAAGAGTCAAATGTAAATTGGAATGATTCGTGGACTGATTCACAAGTTCCCGAAGAGGAACCGGAAGAAGAGTCGGAACCGGAAGAAGAATCGGAACCGGAAGAAGAAATAGAACCAGTGGGGGAAATAATAAAATGGTTAAGTAGAAGAAAATTCTCAACCAACCGACCAAAGTTAATTATGGTCAATGGTGTTTCAACCAAGGAAGCAAAATATTGGGAGGATTACCAATTCTCCGATGAATCGGATTCCGACGAGAATTCTGATGATGTTATAGAAATTACCCCAACTGAATTTAAAAAGGCAAAAGAAAATAATAAGGGAAAGGGCATAAAAATAGAGAAATCTAATTCCAACCCCGATGAACTTTATATGTATCGTCAACCCCCGAAGCCCTTAAGTTGAAACAATGACCCGGGAACCTCTAAACCACCAGGTTTTTCTAAACCGTTGTGGAAAACGACAGCTCGTATTAGGGGAACATCATATATCCCTAGAAACTTGGCAAAACGAACCAAAACCGAAGAAGAAGAAACGAGCGAGTCGGAATAAGATAGTTGTATTCGTGTGGTGTAATATATGTAATATAGTGTGCTTATGCTTTATGATATATGTAAAAATTGCTTGTATTAATAAGTATTTTTTTTTATGAATCTAACTCTTGTCTATTTTATAGTATAAAAACACAAAATGGATAGACAACCCAATATTTTAAGAGACCTACCCGGAGACATGATTGATGAAATCTTGTCTAGAGTCGGTCAGAATTCTTCGGCACAACTATTTACGGCGAAATCAGTTTGTAAGACATTCGAAGAATGTTCCAAGAATGTCTTGGTTTATAAGAGACTTTCGTTTGAAAGATGGGGGATATCACATTGGGAAACCCATAAGTTACGATGTGTTTAATTTGACGCATATATTGCGGGGAACTCAAATGCTATTTTACGCAACGGGTTAAGAAATTATTTTGACTCAATGTATCCGAATATAGCACTTCATGATTTAGAAAAAGCGGCTAACATGCAACATAAAGAAGCATGCTATGCTTACGGGTTAGTAATGTTCGCTTCTCACCAAAGTGAGAAAAAGAACATCGGGCTACAACTATTAAACAAAACGTTCCCACAAGTGACGGAGTCGGTAATTGGGGTAAGAAATGAGGTTTTTAGGTTATTACGAGACTGTTGGTCATTACGTAACCCTCATCCCTTTAACGACGTTACAACACGCTGTCTTATCAACGGCCATAACGGTTATGTTCCACAAGACCAAGGATGGGAAGTAGTCCTAGTAAAACCAGAATGCATGACTTGTTTCTGGACGTATGAATTACGTGTCTTTATTGCCTTTGCTGAATGACTTGTGTACTAGCTAGAATTATCTTCACAACTATCTTGTATCAAAGTTATTGTGTGCTATATTTCATGCTTTATGTAAAATAAGAGGTATTGTAAGTTTGTAAAATATTGTATAAAAGTTTGAACGCGAAATATTATTATAATCAGTTTTTCATATAGAATTGTAGTAGTTGAATTGTATATTAGCTACTAAGTATGAACTTAACGGGTAGGTACTACCCGAATTTAAACTTATAAAACGCTAATATGAAGAAAAAGCTTTTATAAATGAGTTCATATTATGCTACGAAATACTATTAACTACTCTTAATATTCTGTATGATTAACTTTTTCCATTTGACTATTTTGAAGGAAATGGCACCGATTACTCGACACACCGTGAATATGAATGAAGAGGAATTCCGTACTTTTCTAGCTTCAAACATAGCCGCAGTACAGGCCGCGCTACATACCAACAATAACCTTGAATCTAGCAGTACAGGAAATCGTGTAGGATGCACCTACAAAGAATTCACTGCTTGCAAACCTTTAGAATTTGATGGAACCGAAGGACCGATCGGATTGAAACGGTGGACCGAGAAGGTCGAATCGGTGTTTGCCATAAGTAAGTGTACTAAAGAGGACAAAGTGAAGTACGCTACGCATACCTTCACAGGTTCTGCGTTAACATGGTGGAATACCTATCTAGAGCAAGTGGGACAAGATGATGCGTACGCACTACCGTGGTCAGCATTCAAGCACTTGATGAACGAGAAGTACCGTCCCATAACCGAGGTCAATAAGCTCAAGACAGAACTTAGAGGGTTACGAACCCAAGGATTTGATATTAACACGTACGAAAGACGATTCACAGAATTGTGCCTATTGTGTCCGGGAGCGTTCGAAGATGAGGAAGAGAAGATTGACGCGTTTGTGAAAGGATTACCGGAAAGAATCCAAGAAGATATAAGTTCACACGAGCCCGCCTCCATACAACAGGCATGTAGAATGGCTCACAAACTAGTAAACCAGATTGAGGAAAGAATTAAAGAACAGACGGCTGAAGAGGCCAATGTGAAGCAAGTCAAAAGAAAGTGGGAGGAAAACGGTGATAAAAATCACCAATACAACAACAACAGCAATTACAATAATAATCGCAACAATTATCCCAACAATCACAACATCAATCGCAACTACAACAAACGGCCCAACAACAACAACAACAACAACAACAACAACAACAACAGCAGCAACTACAACAATCATCCCAACAACAATAACAACCGCAACAACAACAACAATCAGAAGCAGCTATGCCAAAGGTGTGAAAAGTATCACTCGGGGTTCTGCACCAAATTTTGCAACAAGTGTAAAAGAAATGGTCATAGCGCGGTGAAGTGTGAGGTCTACGGACCAGGGGTTAAGAGAACGAAAGGAACAAATGGTGTCGGAACGAGTAATGGCGGAGCAAGTAGTGTCGAAGCAAGTTATGCCAATGTAGTTTGTTATAAATGTGGAAAACCGGGCCACATTATTAGAAATTGCCCGAACCAGGAGAACACGAATGGACAAGGCCGCAGAAGAGTTTTCAATATTAATGCGGCAGAGGCACAGGAAGACCCGGAGCTTGTTACGGGTACGTTTCTTATTGACAATAAATCTGCTTACGTTTTATTTGATTCGGGTGCAGATAGAAGCTATATGAGTAGAGATTTTTGTGCAAAATTAAGTTGTCCATTGACGCCGTTGGATAGTAAATTTTTACTCGAATTAGCAAACGGTAAATTAATTTCAGCAGATAATATATGCCGGAACCGAGAAATTAAACTAGGTAGTGAAATATTTAAGATTGATTTGATACCAGTAGAGTTAGGGAGTTTTGATGTAATAGTTGGCATGGACTGGCTGAAGAAGGTGAAAGCAGAGATCGTATGTTATAAAAATGCAATTCGCATTGTAAGAGAAGAAGGAGAACCCTTAATGGTGTACGGAGAAAAGGGCAACACGAAGCTACATCTTATTAGTAATTTGAAGGCACAAAAACTAAAAAGAAAAGGTTGCTATGCTGTTCTAGCACACGTCGAGAAAGTACAAACTGAAGAAAAGAGCATCAATGATGTTCCCGTCGCAAAAGAATTTCCCGATGTATTTCCGAAAGAATTACCGGGATTACCCCCACATCGATCCGTTGAATTTCAAATAGATCTTGTACCAGGAGCTGCACCAATAGCTCGTACTCCTTACAGACCCGCATCCAGCAAGATGAAAGAACTGCAAAGCCAATTACAAGAACTTTTAGAGCGTGGTTTCATTCGACCAAGCACATCACCATGGGGAGCTCCTATTTTGTTTGTCAAGAAGAAAGATGGTACATTTAGGTTGTGTATTGACTACAGAGAGTTGAACAAACTTACCATCAAAAACAATTATCCACTGCCGAGAATTGATGACTTATTTGATCAACTACAAGGCTCGTCGGTTTATTCAAAGATCTATTTACGTTCTGGATATCATCAAATGCGAGTAAAGGAGGATGATATTCCAAAAACTGCTTTTAGGACGCGTTATGGTCATTACGAGTTTTTGGTTATGCCGTTTGGATTGACTAACACACCAGCTGTGTTCATGGACCTTATGAACCGAGTGTGTGGGCCATATCTTGGCAAGTTTGTCATTGTTTTCATCGATGACATACTTATTTACTCAAAGAATGATCAGGAGCACGAAGAACATTTGAGAAAAGTGCTAGAAGTATTGAGGAAAGAAAAATTGTACGCTAAGTTTTCAAAGTGTGCATTTTGGTTAGAAGAAGTTCAATTCCTCGGTCACATAGTGAACAAAGAAGGTATCCAGGTGGACCCGGAAAAGATCGAAACCGTTGAAAAGTGGGAAACCCCAAAAACTCCGAAGCATATACGTCAATTTTTAGGATTGGCTGGTTACTACAGAAGATTCATCCAAGATTTCTCCAAAATAGCAAAACCCTTGACTGCATTAACGCATAAAGGGAAGAAATTTGAATGGAAGGATGAACAAGAGAAGGCGTTTCAATTATTGAATAAAAAGCTAACTACGGCACCTATATTGTCATTGCCTGAAGGGAATGATGATTTTGTGATTTATTGTGACACATCAAAGCAAGGTCTCGGTTGTGTATTAATGCAACGGACGAAGGTGATTGCTTATGCGTCTAGACAATTGAAGATTCACGAGCAAAATTATACGACGCATGATTTGGAATTAGGCGCGGTTGTTTTTGCATTAAAGACTTGGAGGCACTACTTATATGGGGCCAAAAGTATTATATATACCGACCACAAAAGTCTTCAACACATATTTAATCAGAAACAACTGAATATGAGGTAGCGTAGGTGGATTGAATTGTTGAATGATTACGACTTTGAGATTCGTTACCACCCGGGGAAGGCAAATGTGGTAGCCGACGCCTTGAGCAGAAAGGACAGAGAAGCCATTCGAGTAAAATCTATGAATATAATGATTTACACTAACCTTACTACTCAAATAAAGGAGGCGCAACAAGGAGTTTTAAAAGAGGGAAATTTAAAGGATGAAATACCCAAAGGATCGGAGAAGCATCTTAATATTCGGGAAGACGGAACCCGATATAGGGCTGAAAGAATTTGGGTACCAAAATTTGGAGATATGAGAGAAATGGTACTTAGAGAAGCTCATAAAACCAGATACTCAATACATCCTGGAACGGGGAAGATGTACAAGGATCTTAAGAAACATTTTTGGTGGCCAGGTATGAAAGCCGATATTGCTAAATATGTAGGAGAATGTTTGACGTGTTCTAAGGTCAAAGCTGAACATCAGAAACCATCAGGTCTACTACAATAACCTAAAATCCCGGAATGGAAATGGGAAAACATTACCATGGATTTCATTACTAAATTGCCAAGGACTGCAAGTGGTTATGATACTATTTGGGTAATAGTTGATCGTCTCACCAAGTCAGCACACTTCCTGCCAATAAGAGAAGATGACAAGATGGAGAAGTTAGCACGACTGTATTTGAAGGAAGTCGTCTCCAGATATGGAATACCAATCTCTATTATCTCTGATAGGGATGGCAGATTTATTTCAAGATTCTGGCAGACATTACAGCAAGCATTGGGAACTCGTCTAGACATGAGTACTGCCTATCATCCACAAACTGATGGGCAGAGTGAAAGGATGATACAAATGCTTGAAGACATGCTACGAGCTTGTGTTATTGATTTTAGAAACAGTTGGGATCGACATCTACCGTTAGCAGAATTTTCCTACAACAATAGCTACCATTCAAGCATTGAAATGGCTCCGTTTGAATCACTTTATGGTAGAAAGTGCAGGTCTCCAATTTGTTGGAGTGAAGTGGGGGATAGACAGATTACGGGTCCGGAGATAATACAAGAAACTACTGAGAAGATCATCCAAATTCAACAACGGTTGAAAAATCGCACAAAGTCAATAAAAGAGCTACGCCGACATTAAAAGAAAAGATATAGAATTTGAAATTAGAGAGATGGTCATGCTTAAGGTTGCACCTTGGAAAGGTGTTGTTCGATTTGGTAAACGAGGGAAATTAAATCCAAGGTATATTGGACCATTCAAGATTATTGATCGTGCCGGACCAGTAGCTTACCGACTTGAGTTACCTCAACAACTCGCGGCTGTACATAACACTTTCCACGTTTCGAATTTGAAGAAATGTTTTGCTAAAGAAGATCTCACTATTCCGTTGGACGAAATCCAAATCAATGAAAAACTTCAATTCATTGAAGAACCCGTTGAAATAATGGATCGTGAGGTTAAGAGACTTAAACAAAACAAGATACCGATTGTTAAGGTTTGATAGAATGCTCGTAGAGGACCCGAGTTCACCTGGTAATGAGAATATTAGATGAAGAAGAAGTACCCGCACTTATTTCCAGAAGATGAGCCAACACCTCCAATCGCTTAAAATTTCGGGACGAAATTTATTTAACGGGTAGGTACTGTAGTGACCCGAACTTTTCCGAACCTTTCTATGATTATATGTTTAATGAAAACTATATTTACATGATTAAATGTTTCCAACATGTTAAGCAATCAAACTTGTTAAGACTTGGTTAATTGAAACGAAAATTTTGTAAACGTCTGATTACCCAGTTTGACCAATGATTCACGAACGCTATAAGTTGTATATGACATGATGATAAATGAATAAATATATATTTTTAACATGATATAATGATCATCAAGTATCTCATTAAAAATAGTAACAATAAATTATATACTTAAAAAGGAGACTATTGACGTATGAAACTCGAAACGATACATATAACGATTATCGTTATAACCACGTCTTACTAAATATATATGAAGCATATTAATACATTTTTATATTATATATAACATGATAATATGATAATTAAATATATCATTAAGTGTATTAACAATGAACTACATAAATAAAAACAAGACTACTAACTTAAGGATTTCGAAACGAGACATATATGTAACGATTATCGTTGTAACGACATTTAAATGTATATATCATATTAAGATATATTAATATATCATAATATCATGATAATATAATAATTTAAAATCTCATTTGATATTATAAACTTTGGGTTAACAACATTTAACAAGATCGTTAACCTAAAGGTCTTAAAACAACACTTACATGTAACGACTAACGATGACTTAACGACTCAGTTAAAATGTATATACATGTAGTGTTTTAATATGTATTCATACACTTTTGAAAGACTTCAAGACTCTTATCAAAATACTTCTACTTAACAAAAATACTTACAATTACATCCTCGTTCAGTTTCATCAACAATTCTACTCGTATGCTCCCGTATTCGTACTCGTACAATACACAGCTTTTAGATGTATGTACTATTAGTATATACACTCCAATAATTAGCTCTTAGCAGCCTATGTGAGTCACCTAACACATGTGGGAACCATCATTTGGCAACTAGCATGAAATATCTCATAAAATTACAAAAATATGAGTAATCATTCATGACTTATTTACATGAAAAACAAAATTACATATCCTTTATATCTAATCCATACACCAACGACCAAAAACACCTACAAACACTTTAATTCTTCAATTTTCTTCATCTAATTGATCTCTCTCAAGTTCTATCTTCAAGTTCTAAGTGTTCTTCATAAATTCCAAAAGTTCTAGTTTCATAAAATCAAGAATACTTCCAAGATTGCAAGTTTACTTCCAAGTTTTCTAAATCCATTCCAAGTAATCATCCAAGATCAAGAAACCTTTGTTACTTATAGTAGGTTATCTTTATAATACAAGGTAATAATCATATTCAAACTTTAATTCAATTTCTATAACTATAACAATCTTATTTCGAGTGGAAATCTTACTTGAAATTGTTTTCGTGTCATGATTCTACTTCAAGAACTTTCAAGCCATCCAAGGATCCTTTGAAGCTAGATCCATTTTTCTCATTTCCAATAGTTTTATCCAAGGAACTTGATTTAGTAATGATGTTCATAACATCATTCGATTCATACATATAAAGTTATCTTATTCGAAAGTTTAAACTTGTAATCACTAGAACATAGTTTAGTTAATTCTAAACTTGTTCGCAAATAAAAGTTAATCCTTCTAACTTGAATTTAAAAATCAACTAAACACATGTTCTATATCTATATGATATGCTAACTTAATGATTTAAAACCTGGAAACACGAAAACCACCGTAAAATCGGATTTACGCCGTCGTAGTAACACCGCGGGCTGTTTTGGGTTAGTTAATTAAAAACTATAATAAACTTTGATTTAAAAGTTTTTATTATGGGAAAATAATTTTTATTATTAACATGAAACTATATCCAAAAATTATGGTTAAACTCAAAGTGGAAGTATGTTTTCTAAAATGGTCATCTAGACGTCGTTCTTTCGACTGAAATGACTACCTTTACAAAAATGACTTGTAACTTATTTTTCCGACTATAAACCTATACTTTTTCTGTTTAGATTCATAAAATAGAGTTCAATATGAAACCATAGTAATTTGATTCACTCAAAACGGATTTAAAATGAAGAAGTTATGGGTAAAACAAGATTGGATAATTTTTCTCATTTTAGCTACGTGAAAATTGGTAACAAATCTATTCCAACCATAACTTAATCAACTTGTATTGTATATTATGTAATCTTGAGATACCATAGACACGTATACAATGTTTCAACCTATCATGTCGACACATCTATATATATTTCGGAACAACCATAGACACTCTATATGTGAATGTTGGAGTTAGCTATACAGGGTTGAGGCTGATTCCAAAATATATATAGTTTGAGTTGTGATCAATACTGAGATATGTATACACTGGGTCGTGGATTGATTCAAGATAATATTTATCGATTTATTTCTGTACATCTAACTGTGGACAACTAGTTGTAGGTTACTAATGAGGACAGCTGACTTAATAAACTTAAAACATCAAAATATATTAAAAGTGTTGTAAATATATTTTGAACATACTTTGATATATATGTATATATTGTTATAGGTTCGTGAATCAACCAGTGGCCAAGTCTTACTTCCCGACGAAGTAAAAATCTGTGAAAGTGAGTTATAGTCCCACTTTTAAAATCTAATATTTTTGGGATGAGAATACATGCAGGTTTTATAAATGTTTTACAAAATAGACATAAGTACGTGAAACTACATTATATGGTTGAATTATCGAAATCGAATATGCCCCTTTTTATTAAGTCTGGTAATCTAAGAATTAGGGAACAGACACCCTAATTGACGCGAATCCTAAAGATAGATCTATTGGGCCTAACAAACCCCATCCAAAGTACCGGATGCTTTAGTACTTCGAAATTTATATCATATCCGAAGGGTGTCCCGGAATGATGGGGATATTCTTATATATGCATCTTGTTAATGTCGGTTACCAGGTGTTCACCATATGAATGATTTTTATCTCTATGTATGGGATGTGTATTGAAATATGAAATCTTGTGGTCTATTGTTACGATTTGATATATATAGGTTAAACCTATAACTCACCAACATTTTTTTTGACGTTTAAAGCATGTTTATTCTCAGGTGAATACTAAGAGCTTCCGCTGTTGCATACTAAAATAAGGACAAGATTTAGAGTCCATGTTTGTATGATATTGTGTAAAAACTGCATTCAAGAAACTGATTTCGATGTAACATATTTGTATTGTAAACCATTATATAATGGTCGTGTGTAAACAGGATATTTTAGATTATCATTATTTGATAATCTACGTAAAGCTTTTTAAACCTTTATTTATGAAATAAAGGTTATGGTTTGTTTTAAAAATGAATGCAGTCTTTGAAAAACGTCTCATATAGAGGTCAAAACCTGGCAACGAAATCAATTAATATGGAACGTTTTTAATCAATAAGAACGGGACATTTTAGTGGTTATTTCTATAACAATCATAACTATCATGTTATTACTCATAGTGTTTACTGACTATTATCTTAATGGTTAATCTTTTCGTGTTCGATCTATTCCTTTATGACACTGGTATTATTCTTAGTACTAACGGTTGTGTTATTCTGTTTTGAATATCATGCCTCCTAGAGAGTCCAACGAAGCTCGTATGCAACGTCTTATTACTGAAGGGATAGTTGCAGCTATGGCAGCAAATGCAAATGTAAATGCTAATGCTAATGCGAACAACAATCAGGTGGGGTGCTCCCACAAAACATTTATGGCGAGTTGTCCACAGGAATTCAGTGGTACGGAAGGACCCATAGGACTTACCCGCTGGTTTGAGAAAATCGAGTCTATTTTCACGGTTAGTCGAGTCCGAGAGGAGGACAAGCTGCACTTTGAAGGATAGTGCATTGACCTGGTGGAACAACTTGGTTAACAGTTTGGGAAATGATGTGGCTTATGGTTTAACCTAGAATAATTTAAAGGATAGAGATTCTTTGAGTTGACCTTGTTGTGCCCTAATGTTTATGCCGATGAGAATCTTAAGATTGAAGCGTACATTGACGGGTTATCTGAGAAAATCGAGCATGGGGTCGAGTCTAGTGAGCCCCAGACTATTGAGGCTGCGATGTCTATGGCTCATAAGTTGAATGATAAGATCTTGAGAAGAAGCAAGGCTGCTGTAACCGAACCCAGTGAAGAGACTGTTAAGAAAACTGATAATGGGAAGAGAAAGTGGGATAATAACCGCAATCAAAGCCAAGGTCAGTAGAAAAAGCAGGATACTTCTGGTTTGAATAACCGTAGTCAGCGTGTGTGTCCTCGATGTTACAAAGCTCATGATGGCTACTGTACCGTTACTTGTAAGAGGTGTTCCAAACAGGGACACATTGCTAAGGATTGTACGGTGCTTCTGCCGGGTTCTGCTACTCCTGCTACAGGTGGAAATAATGGTAATAATGCTGGTAATAGAGGTGGGAATGGTAATGGTAATGGTAATGGAAAGTCGAATAATGGTGGTAATCCGAGAGTTTGTTATGAGTGTGGGAATCCGGGGCATTTCCGTGATGCCTGTCCCAACAAGAAGACTGCAGAGGCCGCATGAGGACGAGCATTCAACATTAACGCCAGGGATGCTGAGGAAGATCCTAAACTTGTTACGGGTACGTTCTCGGTCAACGATTTATCAGTTTATGTACTATTTGATTCAGGGGCTGATTTGAGTTTTGTGTCGAGTAAATTAAGTCCAAAAATCAAAACACCATTAACTCCTTTAGACAATACTTATGTTGTTGAAATAGCTAATGGTAAAGTGCTTACTGCTAAGACTGTGCATCGTAAATGTAACATTAGTTTGGCTGGTAGGGATTTCGAGATAAATTTGGTACTGATTGAACTTGGTAGTTTTGATGTTGTTATTGGGATGGATTGGTTATCTGCGAATCGTGCTGAGATTGTGTGTTATGATAAAGATATTCGTATTACTAATGTGGTTGGAGAGCCGCTGATGGTTTTTGGAGACAAGAAATGCAGACAGTTAAATCTTATTAGCTATTTGAAAGTTCTTAAACATCTTCGCAAGGGCTGTCATGCTATTCTAGCCCATGTTGTTGATTCCGATAAAGAAACGAAGAGCGTTGGTGATGTTCATATTGTTAGAGATTTTCCCGAGGTATTTCCCGAAGATTTACCTGGCCTTCCGCCACAACGCGCGGTAGAATTTCAAATTGATCTTGTTCCCGGTGCTGCTCCTGTAGCACGTGCTCCTTATCATCTTGCGCCTTCCGAACTTCAAGAATTATCAAGTCAACTCCGTGAGTTGTTAGACAAGGGTTTCATTCGTCCTAGTTCGTCCCCTTGGGGAGCTCCTGTTCTGTTTGTTAAGAAGAAGGATGGTTCTTTTCGTTTGTGCATTGATTATCGTGAGTTAAACAAGCTTACTATTAAAAATCGTTATCCCCTTCCGAGAATTGATGATCTGTTCGATCAGCTTCAGGGTTCATCTGTTTATTCAAAAATCGATCTTCGTTCCAGCTATCATCAGTTACGTGTTGAAGAATCTGATGTTTCAAAAACTGCTTTTCGCACCCGTTACGGTCACTTTGAGTTTCTTGTTATGCCGTTCGGATTGACAAATGCACCTGCTGTGTTCATGGACCTCATGAACCGTGTGTGTAGTCCCTATCTGGACAAGTTCGTTATTGTGTTCATCGATGACATCCTTATTTATTCGAAGAGTGACGAAGAGCACGAGGAACATTTGAAAGGACCCGTTCATGTACATTATAAACGATTCACAATAGTTGATTACATCACGAGGTATTTGACCTCTATATGATACATTTTACAAACATTGCATTCGTTTTTAAAAGACAAACTTTCTTTACAACGAAAATTGACGGCATGCACACCATTTCATAATATATCCAACTATAATTGACTTAATAATAATCTTGATGAACTCAATGACTCGAATGCAACGTCTTTCAAAATATGCCATGAATGACTCCAAGTAATATCCTTAAAGTGAGCTAATGCACAGCGGAACATTTCTCTAATACCTGAGAATAAACATGCTTTAAAGTGTCAACCAAAAGGTTAGTGAGTTCATAGGTTTATCATAATAATCATTTCAATATATTAATAGACCACAAGATTTCCGTTTATAAATATATGTACACTCGCAAGTGCATAAAAGTATTCTATAAGTTGTAGGCACCCGGTAACAAGCCTTAACGTTCATGTTTTACCCTCTGAAGTATACCAGATCAAGTGTGTTTAAAATAACCTCGAAGTACTAAAGCATCCCATAGTCAGGATGGGGTTTGTCAGGCCCAATAGATCTATCTTTAGGATTCGCGCCTACCGTACATAGACAAGTAGTTTAATGTTACCAAGCTAAGGGTATATTTCTGGTTTAAACCCACGTAGAATTAGTTTTAGTACTTGTGCCTATTTCGTAAAACATTTATAAAAACAGCGCATGTATTCTCAGTCCCAAAAATATATATAAAAGGGAGCAAATGAAACTCACTTTTGCCTTGAAGGTATTTAATTCGACTTGGTCTCCGATATATATCACGAACCTAACCATATATATAATATATGAACATATTTTCTTTTTTAAGTAATCGTTACATATATATATATACTATTAATACTTTTAATATTTTCTTAGTCCGTAGTTAGCAGTCCGATGTGAGTGGTCCACAATTAGTTGCTTAAATAAAATAAATAAAGACCCCATCGTATTCGTATTGATCAGAATTAATCTCGACCCATGGTACCATGTTGTCAAATGACGTGTTGCGTACATAAAGTACCGTGTTGTCAAATGATGTGTTGCGTACAATCATGAGGTCTTATGATTAATCTTCTCGTGTTGTTTACGGGTGGTCCTGAAATATATAAAATCAAATCATAAGTAATTATATATAAAATATCATATTAATTAGAAAATATATGATTAATTTACTTTTTCTCCAAATATTTTCGTAGCTAAACTAGCTTCGGATACCCAATCTTGTTTTAGTCGTAGTTTCTTCATTACAACTCCGTTTTGGTTGGTTCAACTTGCCACTTCCTTGGATCGAGTCAAATTCTAAGAATATGAACTGAAAATACCTTAGTTTGTATTCGAAATCATAGGTTATAGGTCAAACTTTGGTGAAACTTATGAAAGTGATCATTTTTCATTCATAAAAACAACATTTAATGATCATTTTTCTAAAAATACTTACACTTTGAGTTAAACCATGAAATTTTTATGTGTTAACATATTCATAAGAAATATCATTGTTTCAGAACATGAACTTCCAATTCAAAGTTCAAGATGATTTTTAATTATCCAACCCAAAACAGCCCCCGGTTGCACTCCGACGACGTAGATTCAGTTTTTAAGATGTTCTTTGTAAAACCAAGTTATATCTTGTTAGGTTAGCATATCATTATGATATATTACAGGTCTTGAAGTGTTTTAAAAGTCAAGTTAGAAGGATCTATTTAGTTTGCGAACAAGTTTGAAATCATTCAAACTATGTTCTTGTTGTTAAAATTTTATACCACAAAATAAGATAGCTATATGAATATGAATTGAATAAGATTATGAACAAGGTTACTACCTCAAGTTACTTGGACAAAGTTACTGCAAAAGATAAGAAATAATCTTGGAATCAAAGAGTGGTGGAGTTAGATCAAAAGGTTGGAAGTAAACTTCTTCAAATGGGTGGTTATTTTGATATGTTCTTGAAAGAGTTTTCTTATGGTGTTTAAGGCTTGTAATTGAAGCTAAATGATGGGGAAAATGCTTGGAGATGATCAAGTATGAAGTTAGGAGTATTTTGAGAGAGAAATGAGGGTGTAGGTATGAGAAAATGGAGTGAAGAAATGGTGTTCATTTATAAAAACGTTTTTAGTTTATAAAGAAAGAAAAGGATACCTAATTTTGTTTTCTTACTAATAATTCATACCACTTGACAAATCCTAGTTACCTCATATCTAGGGCAGTAATAATGTTGATTAGGATGTTGATTTGATGTGTATATACCAATAGTAAATACGTAGAGAAGCTGGGTATGATATGGGTACATATACCCTAGATATACGTATAGAAATCTTGAGGAAACGGAACGAGAATTCAAATATAGCTATCCTTTGTGAATATACTTATATTGTTTTATGTATTTAAGTCCTTAAAAAGTGATTAAATACTTTATATATACGATACGTGTAAAAGCATTATATATTATAAGTATATATATCAAAGAATGTTACGTATAGTTATCGTTTTGAAAACTTAAGTTAGTAGTTTCAAAATATACTTATAACTCATTGTCATTAGTACACAATGAGATGTTAAACCATCCTTAGATCATGTTAAATATATATAAATACATATATATACACAAACGTATAATTATCGTATGTTATATAGTTCGTGATATCATCGGTCATATTAGACGGTCAAACATTGTGTAAAACTCTTTTTTTAAAAACACAAGTCTCAACAATTTGGATTGCTTATCATGTTGGTATGGTTTAATTTATGTAAATATTAATCTCATAAGTATAATTTGGTCAGAAAATTCTGGGTCATTACAGTACCTACCCGTTAAAGAAATTTCGTCCCCGAAATTTGATAGAGGTTGTTATGGGTAACAATAAGAAGGTTTTCATGACAAATATTGTAGTGACCCGAACTTTTCCATGTTTATATATATTAATTGAGATTGATATTTACATGATTAAATGTTTCCAACATGTTAAGCAATCAAACTTGTTAAGACTTGATTAATTGAAATATGTTTCATATAGACAATTGACCACCCAAGTTGACCGGTGATTCACGAACGTTAAAACTTGTAAAAACTATATGATGACATATATATGGATATATATATATATATAGTTAACATGATACTATGATAAGTAAACATATCATTAAGTATATTAACAATGAACTACATATGTAAAAACAAGACTACTAACTTAATGATTTTTAAACGAGACATATATGTAACGATTATCGTTGTAAAGACATTTAATGTATATATATCATATTAAGAGATATTCATACATGATAATATCATGATAATATTGAAGGTATTTCGTATGCCCGAGAGACATATTAAATTAACGTGGCTGACGTGTTATGATCCAAGTCGGGTCATACCCAATAACAAACTTACCGACACCTTATTGGTATTTGATTTTAACGATTGGTTCGTTGATTAAATACGCGACGCTTGAACTTTAAGAAAAATGGTTTTCTTAAATATTATTTGATGTGTATATAAATTATGGAATAATTTATATAATATGAATTTAATTATTTATAGGCTAAATAATTAATTTTATTATGATACATTTTACATAAAATTGGTTTTATAAATAAAATGTACATAATAATTATATGGAAGTTTTATAAAAATTAGTTTTATAAAATACAAGTTTTATAAAACTTATTTTATTAAACTAATGGACTAGTGGCCTTGGAGTTGTGAGCAAGAGTGCTAAAGATTCTTTCTTGGTCAATTACAAGTCCATTTCCATATGTATGCAAGACTTGACTCATTCAAGACTTACACTTGCAAAAACACACATCAAAAAGCAAAAAAAATTCTGCTCACATTCCTTGAGCTGGCCGAAACTTTCAAGGGGTTTTGAAGGTTCAATTTTCTTTTTGCAAGCTTATTTTTCATGTGTAAACAAATCCTAACCAAAGGCTAGGTGTTGGTGCACAAGTTTGGGGTATAACAACTTGAGGTTTCATACTTTTGGAGCTCCATTCATCATCATCATCTTCATCACTTACTACCTAGCTTGGAGAAGGTATAAACTCCTTTCTTACTTGTAGTTTGTAAGTATGTTTCACAACTTGATCCTAATTGGGATTTAACTTTAAATGGTTAAAGTATAACAAGTATAAAATGGTAATTGCATGCTTCCGCTTTAATTTGATCTTCAAATGTTTTAAGTAAGTTTATGGACTTGTTAAAACCCAACAATGGTATCTAGAGCCGAAGTTGTTGAAATATGCTTCGAGATGGTTATTAAACCCACTATAATTTTGCATTCTATGAACATGCATGAAGTAGAATGTAAAATTTTCGGTTTTGGGTGGTTGTCATTTTGGCCAAAATCACTTGTGATTCTGCATTCTGTACTGCCAATCACTTGTGATTCTGTACTGCAAATCACTTGTGATTCTGTACTGCCAATCACTTGTGATTCTGTATTGCCAATCACTTGTGATTCTGTGTTGCAGATCACTTGTGATTCTGTGTTTCCAATCACTTGTGATTCTGTATTGCCTATCACTTATGTTGATGATGTTCACAATCTAAGCCTTGACCTTGTGTTTGGTTGCATGCATGGTTGATTGATATTTATTCAATTGGTTTGTAATAATATTTATTCATTTGGCATGTAATAATTCATTTGGTTATGTAATTTATTTTATATTTGGTATGTAAAATAGATTAGGTTGTAATTTCATTTTTTAGACAAAATGTATTAGGATATATTTTGTAAAATGATGAAGAATGATGAAGACTTGAAGAACACATGAAGAAGCATTTGGATGCAAGGTTAAGTGGGAGATTTGAAATCTCCTACTTTGTGTAATTACCCCTTATCCGGTGGCATTTGTTTTCGGCTAAACAAATGTCTACCAAAATAGCTTGATTGTGAACATATTTGTTTTGCATGCATGGTTGTGTATTGTATGATTGTGGATTGTATGTTTGTATGCTACAAGTTAATCACACAAGTTAACGACATGCAAAACGACAATTTAATTGGTTAAATTAAAAATGGCTAAAAGGACATTAATAAACGGTTATTAAGATCATGATTAGGATCATATATATAAAATGGTTTATAGACATGAAAATGGATTTTCATAAGAACCATACACTAAATGCATGTTAGTGTATGGCATAAAAGTTTTCTCAAACTAGAATTAATGAAAACTTAAAATCCCTTAACTAAAACAAGGTAAACAAGTTTAACGCCATCCTTTTGTGAGAACACTTGAACATAGTAGGGAACTCATAATGGGATAAAGGTCACCTAACCATTATGAACTAACTAATATGCTTAAGGTAAAATTCGCATGCTTGTGGGATAAAGGTCACCTAACCACTTGTATGTTAATTTTACATGTTTGCACAAGTAGGACGACTTGATTTAGGAATCATGAACTTAGGGTCACCGAAGCATGAGGAACAAATAGGCGTTGATGGGATAAATATGCCATGCAAAAGGATTGCATGATCCCATAACTTAGAAGTTGCAAAAGGATTGCAATTATCACATAAATGACTACCTAGCTAAATCAAATGACGGGATAAAGGTCACCTAACCGAAATTTGATTTACCGTTGGATTCTAAGATTTAATAAAACAATTAAAAATAAGAGGGTATTGTTTATTAAATTTAAAATCGATACTTAAAAGAACTTTGTTAAATTTTGTAGATGGCCGCCAATAACAACAACAACATGCAAAACGCACCACTTAACCTAAACCACCTATCATTAAGGTCTCTCTTAGAGAAAGACAAACTCAACCATACCAACTTTATGGATTGGTTCCGCAATCTTCGGATTGTCCTCAAACAAGAGGATAAAGCGTATGTACTTGAGGACCCCATTCCTGATCAACCGGATGAGAATGATGTGGAGGCAATGGCCTCTTACGATAAGTATTGCCACGACTCCCTTCAAGTCTCATGCCTAATGCTTGGGACTATGATTCCCGAACTCCAAAAGGATTTCGAGCATCATAGTGCATACGACATGATAACGCAATTGAAGGAGATGTTCCTTCAACAAGCGCGTGTCGAGCGTTTCGAGACCGTTCGGGCGCTACATGCTTGTCGTATGGACGATACCCAATCGGTTTCATCTTATGTACTTAAGATGAAAAGCCTTATCGATCGTGCTAACCGTCTTAACCTAAACATATCTAATGAGTTAGCCACCGATCTTATCCTTAACTCCCTATCAAAAAGGTTTGATCAATTTGTAATTAATTACAATATGAATGGGATGGATAAGAGCATAGGTGAGCTTCACGGTATGCTTAGAACGGCGAAAACTAGCATGGGTAAAAGGGCTTTACCCGTGTTAGCAATCGATCAAAGTGGGTCCAAAGGTAACACCTCTAAGCCAAAGGTGGCTAAGAGAAAAGGACCCGCCCATCAAGGCAAAGGGAAGGGGAAGATGGTTACCCCAACCATCAACAAGGCTAAGAAGCAAAAGGTAGCCGAGAAGGCAAACCCCAAGGAAGACCCATGTTTCGGTTGCGGTGAGATGGGTCATTGGAAACGAAACTGTCCGGTCTACCTTAAGGAGTTGAAGGACAAGAGGGATGCAGGGCAAACCTCAGGTAATATATATATGGTATATATAGAGCTAAGTATTACTTCTTCTAATACATGGGTATTAGACACTGGATGTGGAACTCATATTTGCAATTCTTTGCAGGGGTTCAAAAGAAGTGATCATAAGGCGGGAACATCAAGTCTCTATATGGGCAATGGTGCAAAGGTGCATGTTAAAGCTCAAGGAGATTTTATTTTGAAGCTTCCAAGCGGATTGGAACTTATTTTAGAAAATGTTTTGTATGCTCCGGATTTGTGTAGAAACATTATTTCTATTTCTCGCTTAAAACAATGTGGTTACGTTGTTAATTTTATTGATGATGATATTCATGTTTCTAAAGATAATGTATTCTATTTCAAGGCTTCGCCTTCAAATGGAATTTATGAATTGGTTCATGATGACACATCATCTAGTAGCTCAATGTACCATACAAGCACCAAGAAACTCAAAAGGGATTTGAGTGATTCCTACTTATGGCATTGTCGCCTTGGTCACATAAACAAGAACCGAATACATACACTTCAAAAGAATGGACTTTTGAAATCAAATGAAATGGATTCGTTTGAAGTATGTGAATCTTGTTTACAAGGCAAGATGACTAAAGCACCTTTCAAAGGGACCTATGAAAGGGCTAAAGATTTATTGGGATTAATACATTCGGATGTATGTGGACCCTTTAAACCCATGACTAGGAATGGTGAAAGATACTTTGTTACTTTCATTAATGACTTTAGTCGTTTCGGATATGTCTACTTATTAAGACACAAGGACGAAACGTTTGAAGCATTCAAAGAATATCAAAACGAAGTACAAAATCAACTCAATAGGACAATTAAGGTACTTCGTACCGATAGAGGAGGTGAATACCTAAGCGATGCCTTCCAAGATCATCTTAGGAGTTGTGGGATTATCTCACAACTTACTCCACCCGGAACACCCCAACTTAATGGAGTTTCCTAAAGGAGGAACCGAACTCTAATGGATATGGTTCGATCTATGATGGCAAGAAGCTCGTTGCCTCTATCATTTTGGGGTTATTGTCTAAGCTCCGCGGCTCGTATTTTAAATATGGCCCCAACCAAGAAAGTGGAACGAACTCCTCACGAGATGTGGTTTGGTAAACCTCCATCTCTATCATACTTAAAGGTATGGGGATGTGAAGCTTATCCTAAGCGTTACGTCCCTAATAAGTTGAATGCTCGATCCATGAAGTGTATCTTCATAGGATATCCCAAGGATGATATGGGATACTATTTCTATGATCCATCCGAGCAGAATGTATTTGTTGCTCGGAAGGCGGAATTCCTTGAAACTAAGTTCCTAATGGAAGGAAATAGTGAAAGGAAGATAGATCTTGAAGAGGTTCAAGATCAAATAGATGATACACAATTGGTTGACACTAGCACTCAACATGAAAATGTTGAAAGTGATCAAATGGATGATCAAGATACACAAGACATTCATAGATCTGGTAGGATTAGCAATCCTCCTGAGAGATATGGGTTTCTCATAGATGGTTGCTATACGGTTGATTTGGATGAACCAACAAACTACCAAGATACTTTATCAAGGATTGATAAAGATAAATGGCAGGAAGCCATGAACGCCGAGATGCAATCCATGTATGAAAACCAAGTGTGGGAACTTATTGAGCAACCTCCTAGCTCTAAGCTAGTTGATTGAAAATGGCTTTTCAAAATGAAAACCGACATACATGGAAACTTGGATACATATAAAGCTAGACTTGTTGCAAAAGGTTTCACTCAAACTCAAGGGGTTGATTATGATGAAACTTTCTCGCCAGTGGCAATGCTAAAGTCTATTAGGATATTATTTGCCATTGTTGCTCACTACGACTATGAAATATGGCAAATGGATGTCAAAACCGCTTTCCTAAATGGATATCTTATGGAAGATGTCTATATGGTCCAGCCTGAAGGTTTTGTTGATCCAAAATATCCTAAAAAGGTATGCAAGTTAAAGAAGTCAATCTACGGATTGAAACGAGCATCTAGAATGTGGAATCATCGTTTTAATGAGGAAGCCGTGAAATTTGGC
Source organism: Rutidosis leptorrhynchoides (assembly GCF_046630445.1). Taxonomy (NCBI): domain Eukaryota; kingdom Viridiplantae; phylum Streptophyta; class Magnoliopsida; order Asterales; family Asteraceae; genus Rutidosis; species Rutidosis leptorrhynchoides. The sequence goes on along the minus strand of NC_092343.1, from coordinate 205,285,332 downwards.
TTCATTAAAAATGGTGATGAAGCTTGTGTATACAAGAAGGCTAGTGGGAGCTCTATAATGTTCCTTGTGCTATATGTGGATGATATATTGTTATTTGGGAATGATATAACCACAATGCAAGAGGTCAAAACTTGGCTAAAGAGTTGCTTCTCCATTAAGGATCTTGGAGAAGCACAATACATTTTGGGGATAGGGATCTATAGGAATAGATCCAAGAGATTGATAGGTTTAAGTCAAAGTACATACATTGATAAAATCTTGAAAAGGTTCAAGATGGAAAACTCCAAGAGAGGTTTGGTACCTATTCAAAAGGGAACCGTTCTCAGTTCATCTCAGTGTCCTGCCACGAAAGATGAACAAGAGAGAATTAAGAAAGTCCCATACGCATCTGCTATTGGGTCTATCATGTATGCAATGATATGTACTAGGCCGGATGTGTCATGCGCTCTAAGCTTGACAAGTAGATACCAGAATAACCCAGGAAATAGTCATTAGATTGCTGTTAAAAGCATATTGAAATACCTTAGGAGGACTAAGGATATGTTTCTAATATATGGGTCTGGTGAGGAGGAACTCGCCGTAAAAGGTTACGTGGACGCGAGTTTCCAAACTGATCGAGATGACTCTCGATCACAGTCCGGTTATGTCTTCATGTTAAATGGTGGTGCGGTCTCTTGGAAGAGTTCGAAACAGGAGGTTGTTGCGTTATCCACTACAGAGTCGGAGTACATTGCCGCCTCACTGGCAGCTCAGGAAGCTGCATGGATGAAGAAATTCATCGACGACTTAGGAGTGGTCCCTTCCATTCAGGACCCTCTTGAGATCTTTTGTGACAACGAGGGTGCGATTGCTCAAATCAAGGAACCTCGTGCCCATCAAAAGACTCGTCACATTGAGCGGAGATTCAACTACATAAGGGATGAAGTTGAAAAAGGAAAGATATGTATTCGCAAAGTTCATACAGATCATAATGTTGCGGATCCACTCACGAAGCTTTTACATGGGCCAAAACATGAGGGACATGTTTGTGCATTAGGGCTTCGATATTCTAGTGATTGGATATGATCTATTTTATGTATTGTACCGGAACGAAATTATTCAAACTCATTAATATAACTATGGTGTTAGTTTATTTGAGTTATGTTCCTATTTTGCATATTTCATCCATGAATAAGCAATTATTCTAAATTTCCGTAGTCGATCACATTTGTGGGAACAAGTGTGAGGTTTAGACTATTATGAACTTGGATTGGTACACATTCAGGTTGAATGTAGGGCAAGGTTGCTACCAAGGTTCATAGATATTTGTGGGACACAAATATTGGAAGACCCGCTCTCAAGATTTACTGTATGGAGCCTTTGTGGTTGATCACATGTAATCTTGAGTAAAGGCGAATATCATAGTATCCTCTGACCTGAGATACATATTGGGTCCTAATATTCACCGAGTATTATGCCTTGATTCTTTCCTTCGCTATTCTGAAACATGATAGTACATAAGGGAGAACTCAGGTATATTACAAAGTGTATATCTAGGACGTATGTAGTCAAGATGGAATTTGTCCCTCTTATTCGTTGAGAGTCAGATGTCTAAGGCCTGAAAAGTTAAATCTATAAGAGAGTGATCACTCTGTATCTCTTGGATTTAACATGACATCTAGGACGAAAGGAAATAATGAAAGATTCACCTAATCGTGTTCGAGATGGGAACTCGAAAGGGATGATGTTATTGAATGGCACAAAGTCATAACATATTAGGGGTGATGGACGGTGTGTTAGGCTGTATCCATCACTTGCATTAATTTCTTATGTTTCTCGTGCAAGTGGGAGATTGAAGGTATTTCGTATGCCCGAGAGACATATTAAATTAACGTGGCTGACGTGTTATGATCCAAGTCGGGTCATACCCAATAACAAACTTACCGACACCTTATTGGTATTTGATTTTAACGATTGGTTCGTTGATTAAATACGCGACGCTTGAACTTTAAGAAAAATGGTTTTCTTAAATATTATTTGATGTGTATATAAATTATGGAATAATTTATATAATATGAATTTAATTATTTATAGGCTAAATAATTAATTTTATTATGATACATTTTACATAAAATTGGTTTTATAAATAAAATGTACATAATAATTATATGGAAGTTTTATAAAAATTAGTTTTATAAAATACAAGTTTTATAAAACTTATTTTATTAAACTAATGGACTAGTGGCCTTGGAGTTGTGAGCAAGAGTGCTAAAGATTCTTTCTTGGTCAATTACAAGTCCATTTCCATATGTATGCAAGACTTGACTCATTCAAGACTTACACTTGCAAAAACACACATCAAAAAGCAAAAAAAATTCTGCTCACATTCCTTGAGCTGGCCGAAACTTTCAAGGGTTTTGAAGGTTCAATTTTCTTTTTGCAAGCTTATTTTTCAAGTGTAAACAAATCCTAACCAAAGGCTAGGTGTTGGTGCACAAGTTTGGGGTATAACAACTTGAGGTTTCATACTTTTGGAGCTCCATTCATCATCATCATCTTCATCACTTACTACCTAGCTTGGAGAAGGTATAAACTCCTTTCTTACTTGTAGTTTGTAAGTATGTTTCACAACTTGATCCAAATTGGGATTTAACTTTAAATGGTTAAAGTATAACAAGTATAAAATGGTAATTGCATGCTTCCGCTTTAATTTGATCTTCAAATGTTTTAAGTAAGTTTATGGACTTGTTAAAACCCAACAAATATAATAATTTAAAATCTCATTTGATATTATAATCATTGGGTTAACAACATTTAACAAGATCGTTAACCTAAAGGTTTAAAAACAACACTTACATGTAACGACTAACGATGACTTAACGACTCAGTTAAAATGTATATACATGTAGTGTTTTAATATGTATTTATACACTTTTTAAAGACTTCAATACACTTATCAAAATACTTCTACTTAACAAAAATGCTTACAATTACATCCTCGTTCAGTTTCATCAACAATTCTACTCGTATGCACCCGTATTCGTACTCGTACAATACACAGCTTTTAGATGTATGTACTATTGGTATATACACTCCAATGATCAGCTCTTAGCAGCCCATGTGAGTTACCTAACACATGTGGGAACCATCATTTGGCAACTAGCATGAAATATCTCATAAAATTACAAAAATATGAGTAATCATTCATGACTTATTTACATGAAAACAAAATAACATATCCTTTATATCTAATCCATACACCAACGACCAAAAACACCTACAAACACTTTCATTCTTCAATTTTATTCATCTAATTGATCTCTCTCAAGTTCTATCTTCAAGTTCTAAGTGTTCTTCATAAATTCCAAAAGTTCTAGTTTCATAAAATCAAGAATACTTTCAAGTTTGCTAGCTCACTTCCAATCTTGTAAGGTGATCATCCAACCTCAAGAAATCTTTGTTTCTTACAGTAGGTTATCATTCTAATACAAGGTAATAATCATATTCAAACTTTGGTTCAATTTCTATAACTATAACAATCTTATTTCAAGTGATGATCTTACTTGAACTTGTTTTCGTGTCATGATTCTGCTTCAAGAACTTCGAGCCATCCAAGGATCCATTGAAGCTAGATCCATTTTTATCTTTTCCAGTAGGTTTATCCAAGGAACTTAAGGTAGTAATGATGTTCATAACATCATTCGATTCATACATATAAAGCTATCTTATTCGAAGGTTTAAACTTGTAATCACTAGAACATAGTTTAGTTAATTCTAAACTTGTTGGCAAACAAAAGTTAATCCTTCTAACTTGACTTTTAAAATAAACTAAACACATGTTCTATATCTATATGATATGCTAACTTAATGATTTAAAACCTGGAAACACGAAAAACACCGTAAAACCGGATTTACGCCGTCGTAGTAACACCGCGGGCTGTTTTGGGTTAGTTAATTAAAAACTATGATAAACTTTGATTTAAAAGTTGTTATTCTGAGAAAATGATTTTTATTATGAACATGAAACTATATCCAAAAATTATGGTTAAACTCAAAGTGGAAGTATGTTTTCTAAAATGATCATCTAGACGTCGTTCTTTCGACTGAAATGACTACCTTTACAAAAACGACTTGTAACTTATTTTTTCGACTATAAACCTATACTTTTTCTGTTTAGATTCATAAAATAGGGTTCAATATGAAACCATAGCAATTTTATTCACTCAAAACGGATTTAAAATGAAGAAGTTATGGGTAAAACAAGATTGGATAATTTTTCTCATTTTAGCTACGTGAAAATTGGTAACAAATCTATTCCAACCATAACTTAATCAACTTTTATTGTATATTATGTAATCTTGAGATACCATAGACACGTATACAATGTTTCGACCTATCATGTCGACACATCTATATATATTTCGGAACAACCATAGACACTCTATATGTGAATGTTGGAGTTAGCTATACAGGGTTGAGGTTGATTCCAAAATATATATAGTTTGAGTTGTGATCAATACTGAGATACGTATACACTGGGTCGTGGATTGATTCAAGATAATATTTATCGATTTATTTCTGTACATCTAACTGTGGACAACTAGTTGTAGGTTACTAACGAGGACAGCTGACTTAATAAACTTAAAACATCAAAATATATTAAAAGTGTTGTAAATATATTTTGAACATACTTTGATATATATGTATATATTGTTATAGGTTCGTGAATCAACCAGTGGCCAAGTCTTACTCCCCGACGAAGTAAAAAATCTGTGAAAGTGAGTTATAGTCCCACTTTTAAAATCTAATATTTTTGGGATGAGAATACATGCAGGTTTTATAAATGATTTACAAAATAGACACAAGTACGTGAAACTACATTCTATGGTTGAATTATCGAAATCGAATATGCCCCTTTTTATTAAGTCTGGTAATCTAAGAATTAGGGAACAGACACCCTAATTGACGCGAATTCTAAAGATAGATCTATTGGGCTTAACAAACCCCATCCAAAGTACCGGATGCTTTAGTACTTCGAAATTTATATCATATCCGAAGGGTGTCCCGGAATGATGGGGATATTCTTATATATGCATCTTGTTAATGTCGGTTACCAGGTGTTCACCATATGAATGATTTTTATCTCTATGTATGGGATGTGTATTGAAATATGAAATCTTGTGGTCTATTGTTACGATTTGATATATATAGGTTAAACCTATAACTCACCAACATTTTTGTTGACGTTTAAAGCATGTTTATTCTCAGGTGAATATTAAGAGCTTCCGCTGTTGCATACTAAAATAAGGACAAGATTTGGAGTCCATGTTTGTATGTTATTGTGTAAAAACTGCATTCAAGAAACTGATTTCGATGTAACATATTTGTATTGTAAACCATTATGTAATGGTCGTGTGTAAACAGGATATTTTAGATTATCATTATTTGATAATCTACGTAAAGCTTTTTAAACCCTTATTTATAAAATAAAGGTTATGGTTTGTTTTAAAAATGAATGCAGTCTTTGAAAAACGTCTCATATAGAGGTCAAAACCTCGCAACGAAATCAATTAATATGGAACGTTTTTAATCAATAAGAACGGGACATTTCAGTTGGTATCAGAGCGTTGGTCTTAGAGAACCAGAATTTTGCATTAGTGTGTCTTATCGAGTTTGTTAGGATGCATTAGTGAGTCTGGACTTCGACCGTGTTTACTTGAAAAATGATTGCTTAACAAATTTTGTTGGAAACTATATATTTTTAACATGTGAATATTATGTGATATATTAATCTCTTAACGCGTTTGATATTATGTGATAGATGTCTACCTCTAGAACAAGTCCCATTGACTCACCTAATAATAATGAAGAGTCAAATGTAAATTGGAATGATTCGTGGACTGATTCACAAGTTCCCGAAGAGGAACCGGAAGAAGAGTCAGAACCAGAAGAAGAATCGGAACCGGAAGAAGAATCGGAACCGGATGAAGAAATAGAACCGGTGGGGGAAATAATAAAACGGTTAAGTAAAAGAAAATCCTCAACCAACCGACCAAGGTTAATTATGGTCAATGGTGTTTCCGCTAAGGAAGCAAAATATTGGGAGGATTACCAATTCTCCGATGAATCGGATTCTGACGAGAATTCCGATGATGTTATAGAAATTACCCCAACTGAATTTAAAAAGGCAAAAGAAAATAATAAGGGAAAGGGCATAAAAATAGAGAAATCTAATTCCAACCCCGATGAACTTTATATGTATCGTCAACCCCCGAAGTCCTTAAGTTGTAACAATGACCCGGGAACCTCTAAACCACCAGGTTTTTCTAAACCAATGTGGATTACGACGGCTCGTATTAGTGGAACATCATATATCCCTAGAAACTTGGCAAAACGAACCAAAACCGAAGAAGAAGAAACAAGCGAGTCGGAATAAGATAGTTGTATTCGTGTGGTGTAATATATGTAATATAGTGTGCTTATGCTTTATGAAATATGTAAAAATTGCTTGTATTAATAAGTATTTTTTTTTTTTATGAATCTAACTCTTGTCTATTTTACAGTATAAAAACACAAAATGGATAGACAACCCAATATTTTAAGAGACCTACCCGGAGACATGATTGATGAAATCTTGTCTAGAGTCGGTCAGAATTCTTCGGCACAACTATTTAAGGCGAGATCAGTTTGTAAGACATTCGAAGAACGTTCCAAGAATGCCTTGGTTTATAAAAGGCTTTCGTTCGAAAGATGGGGGATATCACATTGGGAAATCCATAAGTTACGATGTGTTTACTTTGACGCATATATTGCGGGGAACCCAAATGCTATTTTACGCAATGGGTTAAGAAATTATTTTGACTCAATATATCCGAATATTGGACTTCGTGATTTAGAAAAAGCGGCTAACATGCAACATAAAGAAGCATGTTATGCTTACGGATTAGTAATGTTCGCTTCTCACCAAAGTGAGAACAAGAACATCGGGCTACAACTATTAAACAAAACGTTCCCACAAGTGACGGAGTCGGTAATTGGGGTAAGAAATGAGGTTTTTAGATTGTTACGGGACTGTTGGACATTACGTAACCCTCGCCCCTTTGACGACGTTACAACACACTGTCTTATCAACGGCCATAACGGTTATGTTCCACAAGACCAAGGATGGGAAGTAATCCTAGTAAAACCAGAATGCATGACTTGTTTCTGGACGTATGAATTACGTGTCTTTATTGCCTTTGCTGAACGACTTGTGTACTAGCTAGAATTATCTTCACAACCATCTTGTATCAAATTTATTGTGTGCTATATTTCATGCTATATGTAAAATAAGCGGTATTGTAAGTTTGTAAAATATTGTGTAAAAGTTTGAACGCGAAATATTATTATAATCAGTTTTTCATATAGAATTGTAGTAGTTGAATTGTATATTAGCTACTAAGTATGAACTTAACGGGTAGGTACTACCAGAATTTAAACTTATAAAACGCTAATATGAAGAAAAAGCTTTTATAAATGAGTTCATATTATGCTACGAAATACTATTAACTACTCTTAATATTCTGTATGATTAACTTGTTCCATTTGACTATTTTGAAGGAAATGGCACCGACTACTCGACACACCGTGAATATGAATGAAGAGGAATTCCGTACTTTTCTAGCTTCAAACATAGCCGCAGTACAGGCTGCGCTACATACCAACAATAACCTTGGATCTAGCAGTACAGGAAATCGTGTAGGATGCACCTACAAAGAATTTACTTCCTGCAAACCTTTGGAATTTGATGGAACCGAAGGACCGATCGGATTGAAACGGTGGACCGAGAAGGTCGAATCGGTGTTTGCCATAAGTAAGTGTACTGAAGAGGACAAAGTGAAGTACGCTACGCATACCTTCACAGGTTCTGCGTTAACATGGTGGAATACCTATCTAGAGCAAGTGGGACAAGACGATGCGTACGCACTACCGTGGTCAGCATTCAAGCACTTGATGAACGAGAAGTACCGTCCCAGAACCGAGGTCAATAAGCTCAAGACAGAACTTAGAGGGTTACGAACCCAAGGATTTGATATTACCACGTACGAAAGACGATTCACAGAATTGTGCCTATTGTGTCCGGGAGCATTCGAAGATGAGGAAGAGAAGATCGACGCGTTTGTGAAAGGATTACCGGAAAGAATCCAAGAAGATATAAGTTCACACGAGCCCGCCTCCATACAACAGGCATGTAGAATGGCTCACAAACTAGTGAACCAGATTGAAGAAAGAATTAAAGAACAGACTGCTGAAGAGGCCAATGTGAAGCAAGTCAAAAGAAAGTGGGAGGAAAACGGTGATAAGAATCACCAATACAACAACAACAGCAATTACAACAATAATCGCAGCAATTATCCCAACAATCGCAACATCAATCGCAACTACAACAAACGGCCCAACAACAACAACAACAACAGCAGCAACTACAACAATCATCCCAACAACAATAATAACCGCAACAACAACAACAATCAGAAGCAGCTATGCCAAAGGTGTGAAAAGTATCACTCGGGGTTCTGCACCAAATTTTGCAACAAGTGTAAAAGAAATGGTCATAGCGCGGCGAAGTGTGAGGTCTACGGACCAGGGGTTAATAGAACGAAAGGAACAAATGGTGTCGGAACGAGTAATGGCGGAGCAAGTAGTGTCGGAGCAAGTTATGCCAATGTAGTTTGTTATAAATGTGGAAAACCGGGCCACATTATTAGAAATTGCCTGAACCAGGAGAACACGAATGGACAAGGCCGCGGAAGAGTTTTCAATATTAATGCGGCAGAGGCACAGGAAGACCCAGAGCTTGTTACGGGTACGTTTCTTATTGACAATAAATCTGCTTATGTTTTATTTGATTCGGGTGCGGATAGAAGCTATATGAGTAGAGATTTTTGTGCTAAATTAAGTTGTCCATTGACGCCTTTGGATAGTAAATTTTTACTCGAATTAGCAAATGGTAAATTAATTTCAGCAGATAATATTTGTCGAAATCGAGAAATTAAACTGGTTAGCGAAACATTTAAGATTGATTTGATACCAGTAAAGTTAGGGAGTTTTGATGTGATAATCGGTATGGACTGGTTGAAAGAAGTGAAAGCAGAGATCGTTTGTTACAAAAATGCAATTCGCATTATACGAGAAAAAGGAAAACCCTTAATGGTGTACGGAGAAAAGGGCAACACGAAGCTACATCTTATTAGTAATTTGAAGGCACAAAAACTAATAAGAAAAGGTTGCTATGCTGTTCTAGCACACGTCGAGAAAGTACAAACTGAAGAAAAGAGCATCAATGATGTTCCCATTGCAAAAGAATTTCCCGATGTATTTCCGAAAGAATTACCGGGATTACCCCCACATCGATCCGTTGAATTTCAAATAGATCTTGTACCAGGAGCTGCACCAATAGCTCGTGCTCCTTACAAACTCGCACCCAGCGAGATGAAAGAACTGCAAAGCCAATTACAAGAACTTTTAGAGCGTGGTTTCATTCGACCAAGCACATCACCGTGGGGAGCTCCTGTTTTGTTTGTCAAGAAGAAAGATGGTACATTCAGGTTGTGTATCGACTACCGAGAGTTGAACAAACTTACCATCAAGAACCGCTACCCACTACCGAGAATCGACGACTTATTTGATCAACTACAAGGCTCGTCTGTTTATTCAAAGATTGACTTACGTTCCGGGTATCATCAAATGCGGGTGAAAGAAGATGATATTCCAAAGACTGCTTTCAGAACACGTTACGGTCATTACGAGTTTATGGTCATGCCGTTTGGTTTAACTAATGCACCAGCTGTGTTCATGGACCTTATGAACCGAGTGTGTGGACCATACCTTGACAAGTTTGTCATTGTTTTCATTGATGACATACTTATTTACTCAAAGAATGACCAAGAACACGGTGAACATTTGAGAAAGGTGTTAGAAGTATTGAGGAAGGAAGAATTGTACGCTAAGTTTTCAAAGTGTGCATTTTGGTTGGAAGAAGTTCAATTCCTCGGTCACATAGTGAACACAGAAGGTATTAAGGTGGATCCGGCAAAGATAGAAACTGTTGAAAAGTGGGAAACCCCGAAAACTCCGAAACACATACGCCAGTTTTTAGGACTAGCTGGTTACTACAGAAGGTTCATCCAAGACTTTTCCAGAATAGCAAAACCCCTGACTGCATTAACGCATAAAGGGAAGAAATTTGAATGGAATGATGAACAAGAGAAAGCGTTTCAGTTATTGAAGAAAAAGCTAACTACGGCACCTATATTGTCATTGCCTGAAGGGAATGATGATTTTGTGATTTATTTTGACGCATCAAAGCAAGGTCTCGGTTGTGTATTAATGCAACGAACGAAGGTGATTGCTTATGCGTCTAGACAATTGAAGATTCACGAACAAAATTATACGACGCATGATTTGGAATTAGGCACAGTTGTTTTTGCATTAAAGACTTGGAGGCACTACTTATATGGGGTTAAAAGTATTATATATACCGACCACAAAAGTCTTCAACACATATTTAATCAGAAACAACTGAATATGAGGCAGCGTAGGTGGATTGAATTATTGAATGATTACGACTTTGAGATTCGTTACCACCCGGGGAAGGCAAATGTGGTAGCCGATGCCTTGAGCAGGGAGGACAGAGAACCCATTCGAGTAAAATCTATGAATATAATGATTCATAATAACCTTACTACTCAAATAAAGGAGGCGCAACAAGGAGTTTTAAAAGAGGGAAATTTAAAGGATGAAATACCCAAAGGATCGGAGAAGCATCTTAATATTCGGGAAGACGAAACCCGGTATAGGGCTGAAAGGATTTGGGTACCAAAATTTGGAGATATGAGAGAAATGGTACTTAGAGAAGCTCATAAAACTAGATACTCAATACATCCTGGAACGGGGAAGATGTACAAGGATCTCAAGAAACATTTTTGGTGGCCGGGTATGAAAGCCGATGTTGCTAAGTACGTAGGAGAATGTTTGACGTGTTCTAAGGTCAAAGCTGAGCATCAGAAACCATCAGGTCTACTTCAACAACCCGAAATCCCGGAATGGAAATGGGAAAACATTACCATGGATTTCATCACTAAATTGCCAAGGACTGCAAGTGGTTTTGATACTATTTGGGTAATAGTTTATCGTCTCACCAAATCAGCACACTTCCTGCCAATAAGAGAAGATGACAAGATGGAGAAGTTAGCACGACTGTATTTGAAGGAAGTCATCTCCAGACATGGAATACCAATCTCTATTATCTCTGATAGGGATGGCAGATTTATTTCAAGATTCTGGCAGACATTACAGCAAGCATTAGGAACTCGTCTAGACATGAGTACTGCCTATCATCCACAAACTGATGGGCAGAGCGAAAGGATGATACAAACGCTTGAAGACATGCTACGAGCATGTGTTATTGATTTCGGAAACAGTTGGGATCGACATCTACCGTTAGCAGAATTTTCCGACAACAACAGCTACCATTCAAGCATTGAGATGGCGCCGTTTGAAGCACTTTATGGTAGAAAGTGCAGGTCTCCGATTTGTTGGAGTGAAGTGGGGGATAGACAGATTACGGGTCCGGAGATTATACAAGAAACTACCGAGAAGATCATCCAAATTCAACAACGGTTGAAAACCGCCCAAAGTTAACAAAAGAGCTACGCTGACATTAAAAGAAAAGATATAGAATTTGAAATTGGAGAGATGGTCATGCTTAAAGTTGCACCTTGGAAAGGCGTTGTTCGATTTGGTAAACGAGGGAAATTAAATCCAAGGTATATTGGACCATTCAAGATTATTGATCGTGTCGGACCAGAAGCTTACTGACTTGAGTTACCTCAACAACTCGCGGCTGTACATAACACTTTTCACGTCTCGAATTTGAAGAAATGTTTTGCTAAAGAAGATCTCACTATTCCGTTAGATGAAATCCAAATCAACGAAAAACTTCAATTCATCGAAGAACCCGTCGAAATAATGGATCGTGAGGTTAAAAGACTTAAGCAAAACAAGATACCAATTGTTAAGGTTCGATGGAATGCTCATAGAGGACCTGAGTTCACCTGGGAGCGTGAAGATCAGATGAAGAAGAAATACTCACATCTATTTCCAGAAGATTCGTCAACACCTTCAACAGCTTAAAATTTCGGGACGAAATTTATTTAACGGGTAGGTACTGTAGTGACCCGAAATTTTCCATGTTTATATATATTAATTGAGATTGATATTTACATGATTAAATGTTTCCAACATGTTAAGCAATCAAACTTGTTAAGACTTGATTAATTGAAATATGTTTCATATAGACAATTGACCACCCAAGTTGACCGGTGATTCACGAACGTTAAAACTTGTAAAAACTATATGATGACATATATATGGATATATATATATAGTTAACATGATACTATGATAAGTAAACATATCATTAAGTATATTAACAATGAACTACATATGTAAAAACAAGACTACTAACTTAATGATTTTTAAACGAGACATATATGTAACGATTATCGTTGTAAAGACATTTAATGTATATATATCATATTAAGAGATATTCATACATGATAATATCATGATAATATAATAATTTAAAATCTCATTTGATATTATAAACATTAGGTTAACAACATTTAACAAGATCGTTAACCTAAAGGTTTAAAAACAACACTTACATGTAACGACTAACGATGACTTAACGACTCAGTTAAAATGTATATACATGTAGTGTTTTAATATGTATTTATACACTTTTTAAAGACTTCAATACACTTATCAAAATACTTCTACTTAACAAAAATGCTTACAATTACATCCTCGTTCAGTTTCATCAACAATTCTACTCGTATGCACCCGTATTCGTACTCGTACAATACACAGCTTTTAGATGTATGTACTATTGGTATATACACTCCAATGATCAGCTCTTAGCAGCCCATGTGAGTCACCTAACACATGTGGGAACCATCATTTGGCAACTAGCATGAAATATCTCATAAAATTACAAAAATATGAGTAATCATTCATGACTTATTTACATGAAAACAAAATAACATATCCTTTATATCTAATCCATACACCAACGACCAAAAACACCTACAAACACTTTCATTCTTCAATTTTCTTCATCTAATTGATCTCTCTCAAGTTCTATCTTCAAGTTCTAAGTGTTCTTCATAAATTCCAAAAGTTCTAGTTTCATAAAATCAAGAATACTTTCAAGTTTGCTAGCTCACTTCCAATCTTGTAAGGTGATCATCCAACCTCAAGAAATCTTTGTTTCTTACAGTAGGTTATCATTCTAATACAAGGTAATAATCATATTCAAACTTTGGTTCAATTTCTATAAATATAACAATCTTTTTTCAAGTGATGATCTTACTTGAACTTGTTTTCGTGTCATGATTCTGCTTCAAGAACTTCGAGCCATCCAAGGATCCATTGAAGCTAGATCCATTTTTATCTTTTCCAGTAGGTTTATCCAAGGAACTTAAGGTAGTAATGATGTTCATAACATCATTCGATTCATACATATAAAGCTATCTTATTCGAAGGTTTAAACTTGTAATCACTAGAACATAGTTTAGTTAATTCTAAACTTGTTGGCAAACAAAAGTTAATCCTTCTAACTTGACTTTTAAAATAAACTAAACACATGTTCTATATCTATATGATATGCTAACTTAATGATTTAAAACCTGGAAACACGAAAAACACCGTAAAACCGGATTTACGCCGTCGTAGTAACACCGCGGGCTGTTTTGGGTTAGTTAATTAAAAACTATGATAAACTTTGATTTAAAAGTTGTTATTCTGAGAAAATGATTTTTATTATGAACATGAAACTATATCCAAAAATTATGGTTAAACTCAAAGTGGAAGTATGTTTTCTAAAATGGTCATCTAGACGTCGTTCTTTCGACTGAAATGACTACCTTTACAAAAACGACTTGTAACTTATTTTTTCGACTATAAACCTATAATTTTTATGTTTAGATTCATAAAATAGGGTTCAATATGAAACCATAGCAATTTTATTCACTCAAAACGGATTTAAAATGAAGAAGTTATGGGTAAAACAAGATTGGATAATTTTTCTCATTTTAGCTACGTGAAAATTGGTAACAAATCTATTCCAACCATAACTTAATCAACTTGTATTGTATATTATGTAATCTTGAGATACCATAGACACGTATACAATGTTTCGACCTATCATGTCGACACATCTATATATATTTCGGAACAACCATAGACACTCTATATGTGAATGTTGGAGTTAGCTATACAGGGTTGAGGTTGATTCCAAAATATATATAGTTTGAGTTGTGATCAATACTGAGATACGTATACACTGGGTCGTGGATTGATTCAAGATAATATTTATCGATTTATTTCTGTACATCTAACTGTGGACAACTAGTTGTAGGTTACTAACGAGGACAGCTGACTTAATAAACTTAAAACATCAAAATATATTAAAAGTGTTGTAAATATATTTTGAACATACTTTGATATATATGTATATATTGTTATAGGTTCGTGAATCAACCAGTGGCCAAGTCTTACTCCCCGACGAAGTAAAAATCTGTGAAAGTGAGTTATAGTCCCACTTTTAAAATCTAATATTTTTGGGATGAGAATACATGCAGGTTTTATAAATGATTTACAAAATAGACACAAGTACGTGAAACTACATTCTATGGTTGAATTATCGAAATCGAATATGCCCCTTTTTATTAAGTCTGGTAATCTAAGAATTAGGGAACATACACCCTAATTGACGCGAATCCTAAAGATAGATCTATTGGGCTTAACAAACCCCATCCAAAGTACCGGATGCTTTAGTACTTCGAAATTTATATCATATCCGAAGGGTGTCCCGGAATGATGGGGATATTCTTATATATGCATCTTGTTAATGTCGGTTACCAGGTGTTCACCATTTGAATGATTTTTATCTCTATGTATGGGATGTGTATTGAAATATGAAATCTTGTGGTCTATTGTTATGATTTGATATATATAGGTTAAACCTATAACTCACCAACATTTTTGTTGACGTTTAAAGCATGTTTATTCTCAGGTGAATATTAAGAGCTTCCGCTGTTGCATACTAAAATAAGGACAAGATTTGGAGTCCATGTTTGTATGTTATTGTGTAAAAACTGCATTCAAGAAACTGATTTCGATGTAACATATTTGTATTGTAAACCATTATGTAATGGTCGTGTGTAAACAAGATATTTTAGATTATCATTATTTGATAATCTACGTAAAGCTTTTTAAACCTTTATTTATAAAATAAAGGTTATGGTTTGTTTTAAAAATGAATGCAGTCTTTGAAAAATGTCTCATATAGAGGTCAAAACCTCGCAACGAAATCAATTAATATGGAACGTTTTTAATCAATAAGAACGGGACATTTCAAATATAAGGTGATAATGGAGTTTTATCATCATTGAGTAATGTAGATAAAACGATTCGATTATGCGAAGAATATAAATGAGACTATCGTAAAAGAGTGAGATGAGTAAAATATATTCGTCTTAACCGATGACGTAGTTATGATTGATTTCCGGGATTTAACGGATTTAAAGAGAATCTTACGTAACAAGATTTGGTTCTTTGGTGATAAAGGAAATCAGGATCTTCTTTGATTATATGCAATAATCTGTTTCGATTGCTCTGTCGGATATTTCACTATAAATTCACCCCTTCGTTTCCTTATTTTCCACGACTCACACCTTCTATTCTTTCTCCCTTGATTCTTACTTTAAAGCATTCATCAATATGCTCCATCCAGTCCTGATTTTTGATATACTCCTAACTTTTATATCTGTCATTCTTCTTTTTCATCTATCACCAGAAGAATCTATTTACTTCTACTATACTCTTGTGTTTATAGTGTTTCTAATTCTTCCGTGTCTCTATATTGCTATCTGCATCGATATACACGGGTTGTAATTTCAGGGTTATTATCGGAGTTTATATTCTTCAATATTTTTCGGAGCTTCATGCTTTCGTTTTCTCTTCCCGACTTCGAGTCAAGCGAGTAATGGTCCGGAATTCGTAGATATGAAATTCAGAATGAACATAGCTAATGCTCTAAGAAGAAAATGGTAATAAAACGATTTTGATTTGTTAAATTACCAGAATACCCTGGAGAAGACCGAGTCATCCAGAAAAATATTCACTTGATATGTTTAGAGATTAGATAGAATGTAAGAGTCGTATAAATGGCACATGATGACGGTACTGTGAATCATCATGCTTCATTAGAAACTCAGCATGACTTACTGTAATATAATGACGTTGATCAAGTGTCATTATATTATACTAATCCATGCTTCAGTTCCCAACACTACTTCAAAACATTCATATGTTAAACTCGAAGGTTTCAAAATTTAGAAACTAACACAGTTTCTTTTATGTTGCAGATATTACGGAGAGATAAATGATCTCAGATAAGAATAGTTGTGAAAATATCGCCAGAAATATGGAGGATATTTATAATAGAACATACGAGAATATCTTAGAATTTCTAATATCAATGGATGATGAAGAAGATTTGTCTGTGAAGGTTTAGAATGAGAAATAAGATGTTTGCTAACGATTTCAGCAGGCACAGAATCATTTGGATTCTTTGAAGGCAAACTTATTCTTTGTGATTTGTCCACGGCTTTCTTCATAGTTTCGCATAATCCGCTTTTCGGTACTAAATTTTCTATCGAGCATTCCTAACACTCCTTTGTTTATCATCAAAATTTTGGCCATTAAGATCATCTACAACATGCTGCTTCGTCAGCATTTTCAAAGTTAACTGATCTGGGTCATCGGTTTGAGGTAGTTTCAGGAGAATTGTGTTTTTAGAATGATTAATCGCTGATGGTAATATTGTGGAATATAAAAGGTTCCTCAGTAACAATAAAGAGTACGCATATATATCGCGGTTATAATAAAGTTGTTTCGGATGAAAAGTCGGAGTTGACTTGCTGGAGCTGTGACAAAATTAGCTACTTTGGAAAGGGATTGCAAAACGATCTTCGGTAATAACAATGTCAAAGGAACTAGAACAGATACGTGTCAAACGTTTACTCAGTTTCCGAGGATTTTTCAGGTGCATAACTATATGCATCAATCTTTTCTTCCGTAGATGAAGTGTGGTTGGTTTATCCTCTCGATTGAGGTGTTTTTAAGAATCATGATAGATTTGAACGCTGATTGTAATCGTTGAGATACAATGAGGTTTAAGATGAAATCAAGTGGCAATCTTGAAGAAATGTTTAGTTTCATATGTTATAATCAATATTTTAATTCATTTTAATTGTCCAATGTCATTAGTCCACAGTCGATAGTCCACAGTAACAGTCCAATAATTCATATATAGTTTAATATATAATATACGAATTAATTAATACGTGTCGTGACCCGTATACGTCTCATACTCGATCAGAACTCAAACTATATATATTATTGTAGAATCAACCTCAACCCTGTATAGAGAACTCGATCATTACTGCATATAGAGTGTCTAGGGTGATTCCAAATAATATATATAGATGCGTCAATATGATAAGTCAAAACATTGTATACGTGTCCCGATATTTAAAGTGCGTAAAATAATTACAGAAATTAAATGACGATAAATAAAAGTACCATAATTAAATTGCGATAAATAAACTGCGATAAATAAAATGTAATCAGTTAGCTAGGAACAGTTAGCTGGAACAGTTAGCGTGGATTCTTAACAAAATTTTTCATAGTTAATTTGTTTGTTTCTAACAGATTTTATTTTGTCATATGTTTTCTTCATATGCCACTTGTTGGATTCTGGGAAGTCAAAATCCAAATATGAAATTGAATGAAAATGGTTATTCTGCTGTGAACGGATACATATATCGGTGGTTGTAAGTAGGATAGTAAATGACTGTTGAATCAGCTTCGACGAATATACAATGTAACTTATTAAGATGAAATCTAATTATTCCTCGGGTATTACCTACCCGTTAAAAAAAAAATTTCACCATTAATATTTTGTACAAAAGAACTTTTAATTACAATCTTTATGAAAACATATATACATATATATTTTCTTCAGATGAAATCATGAATTTAATGAGTTAATATGATGTTAATCTCATTTGCTTTTCGGTTTGAGCTAGAATAAGAAATCTCTCAAACTTTTTGAAACCACATATTCTTCGCAGAACATCAATGAAGTTATGGATCAATACTTCATCGTTCATTATTGTTGGTACTCCTTGGTATCTATGGTGCGTATGATGTTGATGTTTGTGGGACAGATTATGATGTCGAGACGTGTGATGCGGATGTTGTTTGTTAGTGGTGATGATGGTATTGTTGATGTTATTGATGGTGGCGCTGATTATGCTGCTGGTGCTGCTGCTGGTGTTTGCAACCTTCGCACCATGTTCTCCAAAGCCGTCACGCGAGCGCGAAGTTCGTTAACTTCTGTTAGTACACCGGGATGATTGGCAGTTGGAGAGAGTGAATGAACAAGATTTGTAATATGGGATAGTATATAATTGTGACGAGATACTCTAGAAATGAGAGAGAAAATGGTGTTTCGAATAGGTTCGCCGGTAAGTGCTTCAGATTCATCGCCAAGAGGGCAATTTGGTGGATGGAATGGATCACCTTCTTCTTGTCTCCAGTGATTTAGTATATTACGAACCCATCCCCAATTCATCCAGAATAGATGATGGGAAATTGGTTGATCCATTCCGGTGACGCTGCTTTTGGAGCCCGAATGGAAATCCATATCGGCATAACTGTCGAAATCTGAAGAATTCGAACTAGATGCGGAATCCATCTTGTATAATGGGGAAAATGAATTTTTGGTATGGAATAGATTATAGGAGTTAGATTTGGTACTCTTCAAAACATAATTTACATATTTATATATAATACCAAAATCCCGTAAATTACGGAGAATCTTTGAAAAGATATCAGTCAAAGTTCGCAATAACAGATATGCTAAGATAAGAATTCGTCTATACACTATCAATGCAGTAAATGCAGTAAAACGTGTCTAGACTTATGAATGATAAGCAGGTAATTTCCTAAGGATGATAAGCAGATGATTTCCGACTAGAAATGATAAGCAAAACTTTTGACATGTAGACACGGTCGAAGTCCAGACTCATTAATGCATCCTAACAACTACTAGTTAAAAACACTAATGCAAGACCTGGTTCACTACGACCACCGCTCTGATACCAACTGAAAGGACCCGTTCATGTACATTATAAACGATTCACAATAGTTGATTACATCACGAGGTATTTGACCTCTATATGATACATTTTACAAACATTGCATTCGTTTTTAAAAGACAAACTTTCTTTACAACGAAAATTGACGGCATGCACACCATTTCATAATATATCCAACTATAATTGACTTAATAATAATCTTGATGAACTCAATGACTCGAATGCAACGTCTTTCAAAATATGCCATGAATGACTCCAAGTAATATCCTTAAAGTGAGCTAATGCACAGCGGAACATTTCTCTAATACCTGAGAATAAACATGCTTTAAAGTGTCAACCAAAAGGTTAGTGAGTTCATAGGTTTATCATAACAATCATTTCAATATATTAATAGACCACAAGATTTCCGTTTATAAATATATGTACACTCGCAAGTGCATAAAAGTATTCTATAAGTTGTAGGCACCCGGTAACAAGCCTTAACGTTCATGTTTTACCCTCTGAAGTATACCAGATCAGGTGTGTTTAAAATAACCTCGAAGTACTAAAGCATCCCATAGTCAGGATGGGGTTTGTCAGGCCCAATAGATCTATCTTTAGGATTCGTGCCTACCGTACATAGACAAGTAGTTTAATGTTACCAAGCTAAGGGTATATTTCTGGTTTAAACCCACGTAGAATTAGTTTTAGTACTTGTGCCTATTTCATAAAACATTTATAAAAACAGCGCATGTATTCTCAGTCCCAAAAATATATATAAAAGGGAGCAAATGAAACTCACTTTTGCCTTGAAGGTATTTAATTCGACTTGGTCTCCGATATATATCACGAACCTAACCATATATATAATATATGAACATATTTTCTTTTTTAAGTAATCGTTACATATATATATATACTATTAATACTTTTAATATTTTCTTAGTCCGTAGTTAGCAGTCCGATGTGAGTGGTCCACAATTAGTTGCTTAAATAAAATAAATAAAGACCCCATCGTATTCGTATTGATCAGAATTAATCTTGACCCATGGTACCATGTTGTCAAATGACGTGTTGCGTACATAAAGTACCGTGTTGTCAAATGATGTGTTGCGTACAATCATGAGGTCTTATGATTAATCTTCTCGTGTTGTTTACGGGTGGTCCTGAAATATATAAAATCAAATCATAAGTAATTATATATAAAATATCATATTAATTAGAAATTATATGATTAATTTACTTTTTCTCCAAATATTTTCGTAGCTAAACTAGCTTCGGATACCCAATCTTGTTTTAGTCGTAGTTTCTTCATTACAACTCCGTTTTTGTTGGTTCAACTTGCCACTTCCTTGGATCGAGTCAAATTCTAAGAATATGAACTGAAAATACCTTAGTTTGTATTCGAAATCATAGGTTATAGGTCAAACTTTGGTGAAACTTATGAAAGTGATCATTTTTCATTCATAAAAACAACATTTAATGATCATTTTTCTAAAAATACTTACACTTTGAGTTGAACCATGAAATTTTTATGTGTTAACATATTCATAAGAAATATCATTGTTTCAGAACATGAACTTCCAATTCAAAGTTCAAGATGATTTTTAATTATCCAACCCAAAACAGCCCCCGGTTGCACTCCGACGACGTAGATTCAGTTTTTAAGATGTTCATTGTAAAACCAAGTTATATCTTGTTAGGTTAGCATATCATTATGATATATTACAGGTCTTGAAGTGTTTTAAAACTCAAGTTTGAAGGATCTATTTAGTTTGCGAACAAGTTTGAAATCATTCAAACTATGTTCTTGTTGTTAAAATTTTGTACCACAAAATAAGATAGCTATATGAATATGAATTGAATAAGATTATGAACAAGGTTACTACCTCAAGTTACTTGGACAAAGTTACTGCAAAAGATAAGAAATAATCTTGGAATCAAAGAGTGGTGGAGTTAGATCAAAAGGTTGGAAGTAAACTTCTTCAAATCGGTGGTTATTTTGATATGTTCTTGAAAGAGTTTTCTTATGGTGTTTAAGGCTTGTAATTGAAGCTAAATGATGGGGAAAATGCTTGGAGATGATCAAGTATGAAGTTAGGAGTATTTTGAGAGAGAAATGAGGGTGTAGGTATGAGAAAATGGAGTGAAGAAATGGTGTTCATTTATAAAAATGTTTTTAGTTTATAAAGAAAGAAAAGGATACCTAATTTTGTTTTCTTACTAATAATTCATACTACTTGACAAATCCTAGTTACCTCATATCTAGGGCAGTAATAATGTTGATTAGGATGTTGATTTGATGTGTATATACCAATAGTAAATACGTAGAGAAGCTGGGTATGATATGGGTACATATACCCTAGATATACGTATAGAAATCTTGAGGAAACGGAACGAGAATTCAAATATAGCTATCCTTTGTGAATATACTTATATTGTTTTATGTATTTAAGTCCTTAAAAAGTGATTAAATACTTTATATATACGATACGTGTAAAAGCATTATATATTATAAGTATATATATCAAAGAATGTTACGTATAGTTATCGTTTTGAAAACTTAAGTTAGTAGTTTCAAAATATACTTATAACTCATTGTCATTAGTACACAATGAGATGTTAAACCATCCTTAGATCATGTTAAATATATATAAATACATATATATACACAAACGTATAATTATCGTATGTTATATAGTTCGTGATATCATCGGTCATATTAGACGGTCAAACATTGTGTAAAACTCTTTTTTTAAAAACACAAGTCTCAACAATTTGGATTGCTTATCATGTTGGTATGGTTTAATTTATGTAAATATTAATCTCATAAGTATAATTTGGTCGGAAAATTCTGGGTCATTACAACATTTGAGGTTAGTGCTTGATCTGTTAAGAAAAGAAGAACTGTACGCTAAGTTCTCTAAGTGTGCATTCTGGTTACGAGAAGTTCAATTCCTTAGACATATTGTTAGTAAGCAAGGGATTCAAGTTGATCCTGCTAAGATTGAGGCGATTGAAAGGTGGGAAACTTCGAAAACTCCTACTCAGATTCGTCAGTTCCTAGGATTAGCAGGTTACTATAGAAGGTTCATTCAAGATTTCTCTCGTATCGCAAAACCTTTGACTGCTTTAACGCATAAAGGGAAGAAATATGAGTGGAAGGATGAACAAGAGACTGCTTTTCAGACTTTAAAGAAGAAGTTGACTACCACTCCGATATTGTCACTACCTGAGGGTAATGATAATTTTGTTGTTTATTGTGATGCTTCGTGTCAAGGCTTTGGTTATGTTTTGATGCAACAAAAGAAAGTCATTGCGTACGCGCCACGTCAATTGAAGATTCACGAGCAGAACTATACAACTCATGATTTAGAGTTGGGGACCGTTGTTTTTGCGCTTAAGATTTGGAGACATTATTTGTATGGGGTCAAGACTACTGTGTACACAGATCACAAAAGTCTTCAACATATCCTCGATCAGAAACAGTTGAACATGAGACAACGAAGATGGATTGAGACGTTGAATGACTACGATTGTGAACTTTTGTATCATCCGGGTAAGGCCAATGTTGTGGCAGATGCGTTGAGTCGTAAAGAAAGGGCTGAACCTCGCAGGTTTAGGGCCTTGAATATGACAATTAGAATAAATCTCGCAAGGCAGATTCTTGAGGCACAACAAGAAGCCTTAAAGGAAGAGAATTTTGTGAATGATAACGTAAGAGGTATGGCTAAGAAGTTTGAGCTACGAGCAGATGGTACTAGATACTTTGCAGGACGTCTTTGGCTTCCGAAGTTTGGTGAACTGCGACAACTTATTTTAGATGAGGCTCATAAGTCTAGGTACTCTTTTCATCCTGGTTCAGGAAAGATGTATCATGATCTTAAGGAGCTATATTGGTGGCCTAATTTGAAAGGTGATGTAGCTACGTATGTGGCTAAGTGTTTGACCTGTGCTAAGGTTAAAGCTGAACATTAAAAACCGTCTGGACTTTTGGTGCAACCTGAGATTCCCGAATGGAAGTGGGAAGGAATTACGATGGATTTTATTACTAAGTTACCGAGAGTTGCGGGTGGCTATGACACCATTTGGGAGATTGTAGATCGACTCACTAAGTCAGCTCACTTTTTGCCAATTAGGGAAACAGATTCAATGGAGAAGCTTACACGTTTGTACTTGAAGGAGATTGTTTCTAGGCATGGTGTTCCTGTATCCATTATTTCAGACCGAGACAGTCGATTTGTATCGAGGTTTTGGCGATCTTTACAGAAAGCCTTGAGAACTAGGTTAGATATGAGCACTGCTTATCATCCTCAAACAGATGGTCAGAGTGAAAGGACCATTCAGACGTTAGAAGATATGTTACGAGCGTGTGTTATTGATTTTGGTAATGGGTGGGATAAATATTTGCCGCTAGCTGAGTTTTCTTATAACAACAGTTATCACGCAAGTATTTAAGCCGCACCGTTTAAAGCTCTGTATGGTAGGAAGTGTAGGTCTCCTGTCTGTTGGAATGAGGTTGGGGATGCTCAACTCACAGGTCCAAAAATTATTCACGAGACTACCGAGAAGATTGTACAGATTAAGGAAAGATTGAGAACTGCTAGAAGTCGGCAAAAGAGTTATGCCGATAGGGGAAGGAAAGATGTGGAATTTCAAGTTGGTGATCGGGTTATGTTAAAGGTATCACCTTGAAAGGGTGTGATCCGTTTTGGTAAAAGGGAAAAGTTAAGTCCTCGTTTTGTTGGACCGTTTGAGATCATTGAGAGAGTTGTACCGGCGGCTTATCGTTTGAAGTTGCCACAAGAACTCAGTGCTGTTCACGATATTTTTCATGTATCAAATTTAAAGAAGTGTTTGGCCGAAGCCGAAAAAACTATTCCTTTGGAAGAACTTCATGTTGATAAGCAACTGCACTTTATTGAGGAACCTATTAAAATTATGGATCGAGAAGTTAAGACTCTTAAGCAGAGTCGAATTCCTATTGTCCGGGTTAGATGGAACACCAGACGCGGTCCCGAGTTCACTTGGGAGCGTGAAGATTAGATGAAGCAGAAGTACCCGCATTTGTTCCCAGATGCTAAGTCAACCCCTGCACCTGCTTAAATTTCGGGACGAAATTTCCGTAACGGGAAGGTACTGTCACGACCCTACTTTTTTCGTTATCTTTTATCGTTAATTATTTAAAGATCGTTAACTGTTAATTGTGCTACATCATTTCTATGACCTATATTATTAAATTAATAATAATATATTAATTATTATGTCGCGGATTTCTATCCGGCGAATCTTTTCGGTTTTCAAACCAACGGTCGAGTTTTTGGGATATTTAAATCCTAATTATTTTAAATATAATATTTTAATATCATATAATTATATAGAGTATTTATATTTATTTTTCGTCGCGCGTTTGTTATCTTTCCGAATTTTTAATCGCGTAAACGTGTTTTCGCGTTTCGGGTTTCGATCGGGCATTCAGGCCACAAGGAAATACAAGTTATTCAAATTAGGGCCATGGGACCCACCCCACAACCCCAATCGGTCCAACCCCATGAGGGGGGGGGGGGTTCCATTCCTTGATTTATTTTGTTTCCATATACATATGTATATATATACCACTTTTATTTTTCCTTTCTAAAAACCTAAATTTTTTTTCAATTTCTCTCTTCCTATTGCCTCTTGGCCATCGCCAATACCACCCCCAACATCATCATCATCAACCAATTTTATTACTTGGATCAAGGATTAATCAACACCAACGCGTTCCTCATTCCGTTCTCTACGCGATTATACTTCTTGTTTCTCGATTAGGGTATAAACCCTAACCCTAGAACTTTTAATTTTTCTTTATTTTTCTGTATTTTGATTATATATTAATAGTATGATGATTACTTATTGTTGTAATGGTGTTTTTATGCATAGAATTACTCTTAAACTCATGTTTTCGGTTTGATATAATTGGGACAGCAGCTTTTTCGTGTGTTTCTGATATTGTGACTGTTATAAAAGTTAAAATAAAGTGTCTAGATGAGTTCCTCTCATCAAGACATTAATTTTAGACTCCGGATTCATGTCGTTTCGATTCCCGGAGCCCTAAATATGAACAAAATGGTATTTTGTTAAGATTGAATTGTGATATTGGTATGAACCAGGTTTGGTCCGACATTGTGACCATATTTGGTGACTTTAGGGTGTGTTAGTGTGTTAGGACTGATGGTGGGACGAACTTTCATGTTCGGGTCATCTCAATCCGAGCCACGAATCACCCGTTATGTCTAAAACACGACTTTGAGTGAATTGAAGTTCCAAGTAGTGTAATGGCTGTACATCACGACTTGTGGACTATTCTTGGGGTGTTCTTGAGTGTACCAAAGTATCGGGTGGTTTGATTAGGCGGAGATATATGTAAGGCTCACCGAAAACCGACTTCCGGGGCTCAGGATACGACCCGATGAACTTTTGATTTAAAACTTGTGATTAATTATAAAACTTATGATATAAATAATGGATTTCATTATCATTTAATTACTTATGATAAAAAAATAAATATTATTATTTAAGACTTATGATATATATTTATTATATCATTTAATTAATACTTATGATTTAATTAACATTTTAAATAAACATATGATTAATAATACTTTTTTTATTAATGGAAAATACATATGATAAGTATTAAACTTATATTATGAGATTACTATTATAAGACTTATAATAAGGATTAATTAATTATTTAATTATCATAAGACTTGGTTATTATTTAATTATAAATTTAATTATTAAATACTTATGATTTAATAATTATAATTAGAAACTTATGATATGATTAATAATTCATTATTAATTAATAATACTTATGATATGATTTATAATTTATTATTAATTAATAATACTTACATTATGACTAATATTTAATTAATTAATTAAATACCTATGTTATATTAATTATTTTATTTAAACTTATATTCACTTTAATAATTCATTTTAATTTAATTAAACTTATGTTATGACATGATTAGACATATTTAACTTTAACAAACGTTATAACTTACATTATTATTATAACTTACACTTTTAAGATTAACGTTGACCATGTTTGACCAAGGTTGACTTTTGAGTTGACTTTTGGTTGACTTTGACATTCAGTTGACTTTTGTTGACTTTCTAATTAAGGAAACTTTCCTAACTTATAAACTTTCCTAAAATAGCAACTTTCTAAATTTAGAAACTTTCCAAAAATAGAAACTTTCCAAAAATAGAAACTTTCCAAAATAGAAACTTTTCAAAAATGGAAACCTGCTAAAAATAGAAACTTTCTAAAAATAGAAAGTGTGTGTCCGTAAGCTGTTCCGATCAAACCAATGCATATTGAGTATTGTTCTATGACTACTTGCGACATGTACAATAGCTATCATACTAAGACTTGACCTAAGTTAGTTATTTATATCGACCTGTTTTATTTATAGGTCGGCGTTGTGATCATTCCTGATCACTGCACTCATTTGCTGTTCGCTTAATTGTGTTGGTTACTTTGTTACTATTAAGGTGAGTTATAGTTCCGTTTTTACATACTTTTCAAAGTATATTTTTGAGATGTGATTACATGCATTTTATTTCACGTTTAGACACAAGTGACAATTAAATGTAAATTATTCATTGTGAGTTGGACAAAAATATTCCCTAGTCTGATAACTGTAATTATTGGTTTCTACCGGTGAACGTGAATCCTACGGATAGATCTATCGGGTTTGACAACCCCATTTCGAGCTAGTTGCGCTAGCAATTTATAATCAAAATGTTTAGTACTTCGTATTTTGTTGTAGATACACTGTCCAATGTATATTATTATTGTGTTTGGCAAGGGTAAATAAAAGGTTAAGTGGTTACCAGGTGGCTCATTGATAATGGAATAATGTTTAATGTTTTCTAACATTTTTAAATCTTGTGGTCTAAAGTTTATTCAATTATTTAAACCTATAATTCACTCAACCTTTGTGTTGATAGTTTACTCGCATGTTTTCACAGGTACTTAAGTTTATGTGATGCTTCTGCTGTGTAAAGAAGAGTCTGCATGCATTTGGGCAGATTTTTATGAAACAATTTATGAAAATTTGGCTTGCATTCGGTTTTTGAATAATTAATACTTGTGGGTTATTGACAATGTTTTGTGTCAACTTTGGATTATTAATATGTTAGGTTACTTTTGAATTACATATTTTGGTATGCTTTCCTTTTTGGGAAACTTTTAAAACAAAAGAATGTAATGTCGTTTGTTAAATTCATTTAAGTTCGATCAAACTGTAGGACCAAGTGACAGAGCCGTTAAGTGTATTGATGGGGCCATCACAATAACCGATGATTCAATTATGGTAGCATTAAATGCAGAGGAAACAGCAAAATGGTAGATGGTCTAAACGGCCAAAAGTTTGATGATAAAGAATGGAGTGTTGGGAACGCTCGATAGAAAATTTGGTACTAAAAAAAGGATTGAGAAAACATGAAGGAGACCAAGGAAAAATACAAGGACCAAACCCTATATTCAAAGAATCCAGGTAATTTTGGATCCGATGAAATCTTTAGAGAATATCTTGCTCCGAAGTCATGTTAAAATCTTGCGAAAAATTTTTCTTCATCAACCTTCGAACTTAGAAATTCCAAAATATCATCATAAATATCTTCGATATTTCTGAGGATATTTTCACAAATATTCTTTTTCGAAATTATCTAACTCTTCGTGTTTTCTGTATTCCATTATATTGAAAACTTCTGTAAAATCTAAGTATAACTTATGAATGAATTGTGGAGAAGTGTTGGGAATTGAAGCATGGGTTAGTATAATATAAGGACGCTCGGCCAACGTGATTATATTACAGTAAGTCATCCTGAGTTTCTAATGGAACGTGATGATGGTTCACAGTAGATCATACCATCATCATGTGTCATGTTACATAACTCTTTCATTCTGCATAACTTCTAAACATATCAAGAAAATATATTCTTGATAGTTCTATTCTCAGTGATTCTGGTAGATTGACAAATCAAATCATGTTATTACGTTCGTTCCTGCTTAGAACATAATGAACAATCGAAACTTCATACCTTTGAATTCTGGACCATTATTCGCTTGACTTGAAGTCGGGAAGAGAAAACAAGAGCATGGAGCTCCGAAATATAAGGGAGAATATAAAGCCCGATAACAACACATAAATTACAAACCGTGTATGTTAATGTTTATCGCAACATAAAGACACGGGAGAATTAAAAACACCATAACCCGAAGGGCGAAGTAGAAGTAAGTAAATTCTTCTAGTGGAGGTTGGTAAAGGAGAATGATTGTTGAGATAGTAAGGATAAGGACAATAATCAGGACTGGATTTAGCATTTTCACAATCTTTTGGATGTATGAACTAAGAAAGAAAGTATATGAATGGTGAGAATAATGGAACGGGAGAGATTATTTTATAATGGAAATATCAGACAAAGTAATCGAGACAGATCACCGTATTTAATTATAGAGATCTAAATATTCCTTATTCACCGAAGAATCAAATCTTTTAGATTTTGAAGATTTTCTTTAAATCCCTTGAATTTCGGAATTCAAACCAGACTACGTCAAAAGTTAAGACACACCTTATTTTCTAAATTCAACCTGACCACATCAAAAGTTAAGACAAATCTTTACTTCTGTATCTCACTCTTTTGTGATAACTTCACTCGTACTCTTTGAATAATCGAATTATTTTATCCATATTACTCAACAGTAATAAAACTCTATTTAACAACTCATATTCGTCAGGAAAACATTTTTATTGTTAGCCATGACGACCTCACTCAAATTTCGAGACGAAATTTCTTTAACGGGTAGGTACTGTGACGACCCAGAAATTTCCGATCAAATTTAAACTTAATCTTTATATGATCTCGATACGATAAGCAAAGTCTGTTAGGTTGAGTCTCAATAACTTTGAACTGTTTCATATATTCATCTAACATTTGACTATTCCCGATGATTCACGAACAATTGTGTGTAAATAACTGGGTAAATAAATATATATATATATATATATATCTAAATATAAATATAAGTGTATATATTAAGTTGAATTAATATAATATCATTTAATCATTTGAATTAAATATGTAGAGTAATATACAAAATCATTAAGATGTTATTAAAATAAAAATATACATATATATATATATATATATATATATATATATATATATATATATATATATATATATATATGAATCCTATACACAATAAATATAATACGTATGTTGTAGTAAATCTATACACATATATATATAGGAATTCTATGTATAAGTATTATTATATGTAATAATTCAATTATATTTTTCATAATTAGTAAACATTACATAGGTAGTAAATTGTAAATTTATTATATTAAATGTAACTACAAGTTGAAAATATATTTGTATAATATTATGATTACATTTATTATTGTTAACATTAATATCTATACCAGTATTATTAATATCATTATTCTAATATAAAAATAGAATTCAAGTAATTTGTTGTTTTTTTATATCACTTGTATTATTAGATATTATTATTATTATATTATTATTAGGAACTAATATCTTTATTAATTATTAACATTTTTATTATCATTATCATTAATTAATATTAAACTTATTAAACATTATTATCATTGTTATTATTAATAACATCATATTATTATTATTATTACTGATAATATAATTATCATTAATAAAATTATTATTATTATCTTTATTATTATTATCGTTATTAGAATTAGTATTATTAATATACTTAATTATTTATTAATATTAATTATATTATATTTATGAATTATAAAAGAATCCGATATATATGAGTGGAATTCGTTTCTTGTCACAATCAATGTACTGATTTTTGTTTCCCTTGTCTATAAATCGAATAAAGATCACAGTAAACCAACAAAGTCTGTTAGCAATCTCCATCTCCTTTTAGTTTATTTTATTTTATTTATTTTTTTTATTTTATTTTTTTTTTTGTTTTGTAACTAAATAATCCTCCTGGCGATTACTGATCCTTATTTAAAGTTACCAATTCGAGTGTATTACGAAACCAGTTAACCACACTATCAAATAACAATTACAAATACCCTTTTACAGTATTCAAATCAATCGAATTAAATTGAAAATAGGAAGAAACAGGCCACGGCCATGTTGTTATCTTTTTTTTTTTCAAAATAAACAATTTTGCAATCATTCTCAAATTGTATTAATGTGGCTTTGTTCTAAATATTTTAGTTAAATCTTCTGAAAAGTTTCAACTTCTAATTTTTAGTATCGGATTCGAATTTAGGAGTCAAAGATTTGGTTTTAAAAAAGTCAACTTCTGTTCTTCACTCAAATTCGATTTTTCTGTTTTGGTTTAAATCAAATTGATGGTCCCTAAAGTTTCTAATATAGATTATCGACCTATTTCATATTATAACTATAGTCTAAAATGTTCTCAATATTAAAATCAAGGTTTGAGTTCATGTTCTTCATGAGAACACTGCAGTAATTAATCGGTTTAAAATTGTTTTTCTATTTTGATAATGCACATACTTCATAAACGATTCTATTTCTGGTATAGAATCTAAAACAACCTGGTAATTAGTGTATATGATTATCTGGGTATTGGTCGACTGGATATTGTTGATGATGAAGAAAATGGAAGTTAATAAACACGGGTTTTATATAAATGGAGTCTGTTATATATCAGAAAAGCGTAATGGATCAGGTGGTTGGGTATGATGAGAGTGATCGAGAGGTCTCGGGTTCGAGTCTCGTATGGGATATTTCTTTTTAGAAAAACATTCTCTTGAAAGAGTATATACTTTTACTTCTATTTCCATTATTATTATTATTACAATTATTATTGTTATTTTTATTATTATTATTATTGGTATTTTTATTATTATGTATTATTTATCACTCGTTATTAATATTAAGATTATAGTCACAACTATAAATAATATTATTATTATTATGATTACTAATTTATCATTTTAGTATTATTATTATTATTATTATTATGATTAGGATTAAGATTAGGATTAATATTATTATTATTAGCAAAAGTACCGGCTTTAACAATATCGTTATTATTACTAGTATTGTCATTATCAAGGAAGTTATTATTATTAGTAAATTATTATTAGCAAAACTATCATTTTTATTACAGATAAATATTTTGTATCTAAAATATACTTATTACATATATTATAATTATATTAATATTTTATATACCTATATATCAAACATATTAATATTATATATATAACTGTTTCTATAACTAAACATATAAAAATTAATCATTTTAAATATATATATAACATATATATATATATATATATATATATATATATATATATATATATATATATATATATATATATATATATATATATATATATATATATATATATAACTTAAAGTTAAGATATAATATAAGTATTTGTTATTAATGGAATTTAGTATAAATTCTATATAACTAAAAATATGTATAAATAATACCTACTAATAAAGGAAATTATGTGATTCCATTAAATTTTTTAATATATATACAAATGATATAGGTTCGTGAATCCGAGGCCAACCCTGCATTGTTCAATTTAGTCATATGTATTTTTACTACAAAATACAGTATGGTGAATTTCATTTGCTCCCTTTTTAATTGCTTTTGCAATATATATTTTTGGGCTGAGAATACATGCGCTGCTTTTATAAATGCTTTACGAAATAGAGACAAGTGATTAGAAATGATATTCCGCGGATTGATGTGCTAGGTAATTTAGTTATATGTTATAAGAACATGTAAGCGCGAATCCTAAAGATAGATCTATCGGGCTTAACACCCCCATCCTGTAGGCTGCACTAGACATAAGGGCTAGTGGGCGGATGTTTAGTACTTCGAGGATTATTTATACACTTGCGAGTGTACATATCCATCTTTGCAAAGATGACTTATTATATTATTGTTAAGGTTGGTTACTGAGGCCTCAACATAAGCAGAACAGTTTTATACACTTGCGAGTGTACATATATTTATAAATGGAAATCTTGTGGTCTATTAATATATTGAAATGATTGTTATGATAAACCTATGAACTCACCAACCTTTTGGTTGACACTTTTAAGCATGTTTATTCTCAGGTATGAAAGAAATCTTCCGATATTCATTCATATTACATGGAGTCATTCTTGGCATATTTAGGACATCACCTTGCAATGGGACCAAATGTTGATGACTTCGTCCAGGTGGATTAGGACGGGTCGTCACAAGATATAACAAACAAGATCAGATAACAGATAAACAGATAACAAGCAATAGCACAAATAGCAGCCAAGAAGACAGATAATATCAACAGAAAACAGATAATAAGAAATCACACAAATATAGGTAATATGAATTAAAATTTACAACTTAAATTGTGCTTGATCAAGTTTTCACCAATTTCAAAGAATTGGGATCAAGTGTTAGGCACATTGTTGTAAATCTTAACAAGAACAGAAATAATATGCAAAAAAAAAAAGAGTTAAGATGTAACCAATCAATCATGAATGATTGATGATGCAGCGGAAGATGGATGAGAAAACTCAGAATGATGAACACCAACCCTAACCCTAAGAGAAAATTAGGGTTTTCAATCACAATCAACAGATCCAGCAATCTATCACCCACACGTTCACAATCGAACCCAAACAGACGGTAAGCACCATCGATCTAACAGCAAGAACAGATGAAACCCTAAATTTCTTTCGAACACCAAATTGAAATAGATAATGAATCAACCACCACGATCGAGCCTTACAGCTCTGATACCATGTTAAAAAGTGCAATCAGATACCAATACTCCAAATTACAGAAGTTAATCATCAACTAAATCACTAAGAAACCAAATCTTTACAAGAATCTTTTACAGAAACCAGAAAATTAGAAATCTCAACCTCAATAATTAATACCACAATTACTTAAACCACTATATGAATCAGAAACTCTATCATCAAGATGATGTAGAGCCTAGAACACAGAAAACTCTAGGGTTGAGAGAAAAAAATAAATACAGAGAAAACTTGAGAGAGAATCACAAAC
Organism: Rutidosis leptorrhynchoides; assembly: GCF_046630445.1. NCBI lineage: Eukaryota > Viridiplantae > Streptophyta > Magnoliopsida > Asterales > Asteraceae > Rutidosis > Rutidosis leptorrhynchoides. Next base: position 205,251,987 of record NC_092343.1, on the reverse strand, counting down.
GAATGAATGAATAAATTAAATAAAAATAAATTAATAAACTGCTTTTATACTCCTCTCTCAATAGCTTGGGTTGGATCCAAATAAGCCCACTTGAGAATATAAAAGCCCACTAATCAGCTGCAATCCACTAGCATCACTTAGCCCATGTCAAGATGTTTCTGTTCAGCCCTTCTACTTTTGCAATCTACATGATCAGCCTCTTGACTATCAACTAGCAGCAACAACAACCTAAAATTGGCTAGAAAACCACAAATGAGTCTAAGCATAAAAACTATGTTATAAACTAACCTTGTTTGTTGCTATAATTTCAACAACAACAACAACAACAACAACAACAACAACAACAACAATAATAATAATAATAATAATAATAATAATAATAATAATAATAATAATAATAATAATAATAATAATAATAATAATAATAATAAAAATAATAATATAATAATAATCATAATAATAATAATAATAATAATAATAATAATAATAATAATAATAATAATAATAATAATAATAATAATAATAATAATAATAATAATAATAATAATAATAATAATAATAAAATAATAATAATAATGAATCGAGTGTTCCAACGGGGTCAACGTCTTGACTTTTGCAACGTGGTAGCATAAACATCACGGTATTGAATTGCGCATTATGCGCACCCTCTAGTCACACTCCCTTTTTGAACAATTTGGCATAGCCAGGAATTGAACCCAGGTGGTGTGCATCATTGGGCAACTTGGTGGCCACTCAGGAAAGCCTGAATGGTTAGTTATTTCAATCATTTAAAGCTTCAAATCGTTCAAATTTGTGATTGATAGATTTTGGATTCATGCTACGATGAAGATGTAGTTGCTATTGTTTTTTTTCGATAAGTGTAGCTGCTCAGGTTAATTCACGATAAATGTCAGTTGATGATGAAAGAGATCATTTCCAGTGATTTGCATACTTAATTTGAACAAAAGATAGATTATCGGTGTCCACATGGATGAAGATGATGTTCAAGATAAATTACGGACATATGGAAGTTACCTGGAGATGATAAACGGACACTGTACAAAAGAAATAAACGGACGTTTGCAATAGATATTGAAGCTAATGGACGAATATGCCCTCACATGTGTGGCACATGTGAGGTGGTAACCGTTAAATGTAGACGGACGTTTGGTGCGTGTATTATCCACAAAAATCACACAAAACTTAGGCACCAACAACGTAAAATTTAAACTTTAGGTGTTGTAGTGAAAATGGTTACAAACCACGGGTACCAACGACGTAATTTTTTCAAATGAGAAACTGATTTTGTGAAATGAAATTTGTATATGATACATGTTGGTTAATTATGTATATGAATTGAAATCGGTGAAAATTTGTTGTTGTTAAATTATGTTTTGTGATTTGGATATGATGTATTTTGATTTATTATAACCGAATGTGAGATTCGGAGATGTAAATGTTGTTCTGGTGTTTTAGGTTTGGACGAACAATTTTCGCAAGTTTTTTAAATTTTTATGAAGATTTTCATATCTTCATGATGAAGGTGTGAAGGTTTGAAGATGAAGGTTTAAAGATATATGTGTTTGGTGTTTGAATGTTTGAAGGTGAAGGGAAAACAATCATCGGTATTCATAAGGATCGCCTTCATTTCGTTAAATAATATGCTCTGATACCATTTGATAGGACCTTAGATACATGAATATGATGAATTTGAATGATAAACCACATGAATGTAGAGAGCATTGGTCAACAAGTCAAGATTGTATTCCACGGCTCTCTTGAATACATTATATTACGGTGGCTATCATTAGCTAATCTAGGGATCCTTGGATCCTGTATATAGCCATCATCTAAAGGATCCTCCATAAGGCCAGGGAAACTTGTATTACTCCTTTCCAGGGTTCTAACATCATTTTTGAGCTTGGTTTGTTTGGAAGGAGGGAAATACTTGGTTAACAATTTCATAGCCATCTCCATCCATGACGTGATGAAGTGATTTTCCAATTCTCCGAACCATGTTTGCGCATGATGAGTGAGAGAATAGGGGAAAAAATATAGACGGACTATATATCTTGTCCTATCCCTGGCTGGTTGTAGAAATTCGAAAGAGAGATGAATTTATCAAGATGTGAATTGAGGTCATCATTCGGTAATCCATGAAATTGATAGCCATTTTGGATGAGTTGTACATGTGATGTTTTAACTTGAATCAGTTCCCTTGGATCTCTATAAATCTAATCGATCCTCCTCGAACTTCAATCAAGGGTTTGGTATTTTCAGCAAGAGTAATGTGTAACGCCATCGGGTTTCTGAATGTTCTAAGTCTTTCTTCCTTATGTGCAGTAGATATAATCGATTCCAGATCAGGGACGAATATCAGTGGTCCTTGTCTGGATCGGGTACGGGTCATACATTAGGTATGCCTAATTTTGTTTATAGTTAAGAAAACTCTAAAGTAATCTAAGGTATCTTAAGGTAATCTAGGGTTTCTACTTATTACTAGGGTCGGTTATTCTAGAGATAAATTTTTGGTTCTTACTGATGTTTCCCTGGTATTTTGATAACAGAGATTCGAATAAACGTTTTCAAAAAACCAAGTGGCCAGATCGACTACGGAGAGGAATGATCCTTTTGGTTCCAATATAATTGGAGACTGTTTGGAAAATCCAACAACAAAGTTTGTTTATGGTTGTCTTTTTTGGACACCACTTAATAGATCGTTAATATAAAGCTTAGTGAAACAGTATTGTCTAGTACCCGTCCCCGGCAATGGTGCCAAAAACTTACCTCCTACTTATATGGCCAAAACGGATGGTTTATTTAAATGGCGGTGTCATCAGGTCGTCGTCCGTCTATTTCAGATATTAATAGGAAGGTATGGTTTTAAATTTATAATACGCAGGGCCTAAATCAATTACTCCTTCCTATGGGTGAGTAAGGGAAGTATCACCTAGGGTCGTTCGTTTACGAAGACAACAGAATCGAACCGTATCTATAGAATTATCCTAATAACTAATTAGATAGAGGAGTATTTTTGGGTTTTTCTAAAGGTCTAAGGCAAACAGGTAAATAAAAGGAAGTAAATCCGATAAAATTTGTAATTCAGATAAGGTTAAGATAAGTGTGTTGTGATGACCCGGGAATTTCCGACCAAATTTAAACTTAATCTTTATATGTTCCGACACGATAAGCAAAGTCTGTAATGTTGAGTCTCGAAAACTTTGAAACTAGGTTCATATATTCAATTCACCTTCGACTATTCTCGATGATTCACGAACAACTAATTGAAAATAAATACATACATATATATATATATATATATATATATATATATATATATATATATATATATATATGTAAATATTTCTTGTAAATATATATAATTGTATTAAAAATATATAATATATTTATTTTAGTAGTTAAAACTTGCTATTTAAAAGTGTTTGCATATAGAAAGAGAATATATTAAAAATAATTGATTTCGAGCCTAATAGTAAACGTCAGGGACACTTGCTTGACGTTTCATTAGTTTTAATATAGATATAATACATGTTCATGAATGATTAAGATAAAAGTTAGACTGTGAATTGATTACGAAGATTTTAGTTTTGACAAAAATATTTTTTACCTTTTTAGTTTAAATTTTAGTACTCCGTACATGATAATTGGAACAGAAAATAAATAATTATAGAACCTTTTTGATCAGGTTTCAAACAGTTAATGAGTGAAATAATTAAATATATTTAATCTAAAAATTTGGGAATTTTAGGAACACTTTTATACGTTAACTGTTTAGCAATGGACACGATATAGCATTTTGTGAAAAACTGTCGGCAGGGAAACTCTAAATATCTTCGACTGCTTACTGTATTCCTAAAATTCACATGTTTAGATTACTATTACTATATTATATTATATTTATTATTATATTATATATATATTATAAATATAACTCTATATATGTTGATATGCATATACATATGCAGACTCAACCACACCTACACTAACACTTCGATAACCATCACCACTCCTATGTAATCCCTACTTCTACTTTCGGTTATGAACTACACCATAACCATGATCCACCGGCTACAACCACCATCGCCATCTTAACCGTTAACCATCACCATGGCCACCCATCTTTGCACCATCATCGAATCATCACCAACCAATCTACTTTCATGTTCCTACTCGAACCATTATCATAACCACAACAATCATCGAATGGTTACTGGTTCGATTATGGGTTCTTTTCAACACCAACTCCATCAAGAACTACTATCAACCATTAACAACCCAACCCAACCTACTCCTATTATTACATATCACTTTTGTTCCAACAAAACATCGAAACTCACTTAAATCTATCTCTACCTGCGTAAAATTTCACTGTTCTTGTTTCTTTTATGGCTGCTAATATATGTCATTGTTTGTGTTACTACTAACGTATCACATTGTTTCTACTACTAGCCTTTGCTTCTGCTGCAGTCTTGTTTACGGATTCACACCTATACCACCAAAAACACCAACACAAAAACTGCTACAAACACAATTGTAATTCGCTGGGATTTTTGCTGTAACTATCTCGTTTTCTATTTCAGAGAATCGATCATTAGACAATCACCAAGTTCACCACCCTCACTACTCTACACCCCTCTTCAAACCGCCACCAAACCTCACCATAATCCGCTGTTCTGTCGCGAGGAAAACACCACCAAAACAGCCACCACCACAGCTCTACTACTACTACTACTCGTATGCTTATGCAGCTGCATCCGTTTTCTGTTTTGATCGGACACAGACCACCCAACCATCGAACTTGTTGCATCTGCTCTTTTTCTGTTTCTGTTTCCTGTTCGAAACAGCAGCTTGTGCTGCTATTTTTTTGCCCAAAAACCTGCAACCTCTTTCTATTTCTGCTACAATATGATACATGAACGATGACCGCGATGAAGGGATGCTTCTGTGATGATACATAAAATAACGATAATGATTATGATAAAGATGACGATGACGATGGGTAAACGAGAGGAGGATGATGATTGTGATGTTGATGATGTATAATGATGATGAACTAAATGATGGGCTGTTACTGCGTTTATCTTCCTATTTTGTTCGATGAAACCCTACCCCTTTTGTTGTACTGCCAATTTTTAAATCTACAACTGATCGAGGTTTTTATTTATTATCATATTGTTGGGCATGTGGATCCGTTTACAAACAAATAGACTAGACTTTGATGGATTTAAATAATTGGGCTTATTATAGAAGAAATCTAGGCCATTAATCTAGAATGGGCTTCATAATCAATTGGGTTTTAATGGACTGAATTCTGGCCGAACGTAATAATGGGTTAAATAGAATTTGGTCATGAATTAAAACAAAAATGTAATTGGCAGCTTGATGGTTAGACGTGTTGTTAAGGAACGAGAGGTCATGAGTTCAAGTCTGGGCAGTGGCATTATTTTTTTAGTTAACCATGGAAGCTACACACTTAAGGTAGTCTTATTATTGTTATTGTTATTGTTATTGTTATTGTTATTGTTATTGTTATTATTATTATTATTATTATTATTATTATTATTATTATTATTATTATTATTATTATTATTATTATTAGTATCATTTTATTGAAGACTACCATTTTTGTTAAAAGTGTCAGTTTTATTGTTATTATCATTATTAGAAAAATTATTATTTTTATCAAAATTATTATTATTACGATCGTTATTATTATTTTGACATTAATGTTTTTATTTTTATATTATATTATTATCATAATAACTATTATTATTATTATTGTAAAATAAAACAAGTTTTTATTTATTATTATAATCAATATTATTTTATCAAATCACTATTAGTTATATAAAATCATATTTATTACATATAACATAACTATATAAATACTTTTATAATAAATATTAATAAATATAATTAATTAGGTTATTAATGAAACACCTAATTAAAATAACAATTGATATCACTAATATATATATATATATATATATATATATATATATATATATATATATATATATATATATATATATATATATATATATATATATATATATATATATATATATATATATATTTGTTCGATTACAACTATGTATATTAATAAATATACAAATGATATAGGTTCGTGAATCCGAGGCCAACCTTGCATTATTTAGTTGTTCAATGTCGTTATATGTATTTTTACTACAAAATACAATACTGTGAGTTTCATTAATCCCTTTTTAAATGCTTTTGCAATATATATTTTTGGGACTGAGAATACATGCGCTGTTTTTATAATGGTTTTACGAAATAGACACAAGTAATTGAAACTACATTATATGGTTGAATGATCGAAATCGAATATGCCCCTTTTAGTCTGGTAATCTAAGAATTAGGGAACAGACACCCTAATTGACGCGAACTCTAAAGATAGATCTATCGGGCCCAACAAGCCCCATCCAAAGTACCGGATGCTTTAGTACTTTGAAATCTATATCATGTCTGAAGGAGGATCCCGGAATGATGGGGATATTCTTATATGCATAATTGTTAATGTCGATTACCAGGTGTTCAATCCATATGAATGATATTTTTGTCCCTATGCATGGGACGTATATTTATGAGAACTGGAAATGAAATTCTTGTGGTCTATTAAAATGATGAAAATGATTATTTATGATAAACTAATGAACTCACCAACCTTTTGGTTGACACTTTAAAGCATGTTTATTCTCAGGTATGAAAGAAGTCTTCCGCTGTGCAATTGCTCATTTTAAAGATATTACTTGGAGTCATTCATGACATATTTCAAAAGACGTTGCATTCAAGTCGTTAAGTTCATCAAGATTATTATTAAGTCAATTATAGTAAGATATAATACGAAATGGTATGCATGTTGTCAACTTTCGATGTAATGAAAGATTGTCTTTTCAAAAACGAATGCAATGTTTGTAAAATGTATCATATAGAGGTCAATTACCTCGCGATGTAACCAATTGTTGTGAATCGTTTATAATCGATATGGACTTCGTCCGGATGGATTAGGACGGGTCTTCACAGTTGGTATCAGAGCGGTGGTCTTAGCGAACTAGGTCTTGCATTAGTGTGTCTAACTGATAGTTGTTTAGATGCATTAGTGAGTCCGGAATTTGACCGGTTCTGCATGTCAAAAGTTTTGCTTATCGTTTCGTGTCGAAAATTATCTGCTTATCATTCTTAGTCTAGACACATCTTACTGCATTGATTGCATGAATCGTGTATAGACAAAATTCATATCTTAGCGTATCTGTTAATTCATATCTTAGCGTATCTGTTACTGTAGACCTTGCCTGACAGATTCCGTAGAGTCCTCCGTAATGTATAAGATTTTAGTATTGTATATGCATATGTAAATTATGTATTGCAGGATACTAATCTACAACCTATAATCTATTTCTTATCGAAAATCCTTCATCTGATCATACGAGATGAATCCCTCAACCAGTTCGAGTCCCTCAGAATTCGGTAGCTATTCCAATAGTTATTCCGACAGCTATTCCGACATAAATATTCACCTAAGCTTCGAAAGCAGCGTCACCAAAATGAATCAATCAAACAGCCATGCCCAATTCATCTAATGGTTTTGTAGTCGACTAAATCAATGGAGACGAGAAGAAGATGATCCTTTCCACTCACCAACCTGCACTCTTGGTGTAGAACCTGAAACACTTACCGGTGAACCCGTTCGAAACATCATTTTCTCTCTCAGAGTATCTCGTCACGATTATATACTATCTCACATTTTAGACCTTATTCATCCACTCGTTCCGACCAACAATCATCCCGGAGTAATAAAAGAAGTCAACGAGCTTTGCGCTCGAGTAATCAATTTGGAGAACATGGTGCAAAACTTACCAGCTTCAGCAACATCACCGACACCGACAGTACCATCAGTAACAGCACCTGTATCATCAACAATCCTTGCCTCAATATCACATTCAGTACCTCAAGTACAATCATCGTTCTACGTATCGTTCTACAGCAATTACCTTCGTTCTTCATGACGATTATGTAATCTCTAATGTTTTAGAGATTATGTATTCTAGTTATAACGGTAAATCAAATGAGATTAATATTATAAGAACTCATTGAATCTATGATTACATCTGAAGAAAATATATATGAAAGTAGATTTTCATAAAGATTGTAATTAAAAATTCTTTCGTACAAACTGTTAATGATGAAAATATTTTAACGGGTAGGTAATACCCGAGAATATTCAGATTTCACGTTAATAAGTCACAATGTACATTCTTCAAAGCTGATTCAACAGTCGTTTACTTTCCTACTTACATCCATCGATATACAAATCCATTCACCACAGAATAACCATATTCATTCAATTTCATATTTGGATTTTGACCTATCAGAATCCAACAAGTGGCATAATGAAGAAAACATTTGATAAAATAAAATTTGTTAGAAACAAACTAATTAACTATGAGAAATTTTGTTAAGAATTCACGCTAATTGTTCCTAGCTAATTGTTCCTAGCTAACTAATTAATTCCGTATTACATTTTATTTATTGCAATTTATTTATCGTAATTTATTTATTGCAATTTAAATTCTCGCAATTTTATTTATCGTCATTTAATTTCTGTTATTTACTTTACGCACTTTATTTATCGTCATTTAATTTCTGTTATTTATTTTTACGCACTGTAAATATCGGGACACGTGTACAAGGTTTTGACATATCATATCGACGCATCTATATATATTATTTGGAATAACCATAGACACTCTATATGCAGTAATGATCGAGTTCTCTATACAGGGTTGAGGTTGATTCTATAATAATATATATACTTTGAGTTGTGATCGAGTCTGAGACATGTACACGGGTCACGATACGTATTAATTAATTCGAATAATATATATTAAACTATATATGAATTATTGGACTGTTACTGTGGACTATCGATTGTGGACTAATAAGATTGGACAGTTAAAAATGAATTAAAATATTGTTTATAACATATGAAACTAAACAATTCTTCAAGTTTGCCACTTGACTTCATCTTAAACCCCATTTGTATCTTGACGATTACAATCTGCGTTCAAACCTTTCATAATTCTTGAAAACACCTCAATCGATAGGATGAATCAACCGCACTTCATCTACGGAAGGAAAGATTTATGCATATAGTTATGCACCTGAGAAACTCTCGGCAACTGAGTAAAAGTTTAACATGTAGCCGCGTCAGATCCTTTGGCATTTATTAGCAAAAATAACTTTGCGATCCCTTTTCAAAGTAGCCAATTTTGTCACAGCTCCAGCAAATCAAGTTCGACTTTTTCATTCGAAGTAGCCTTACTATAATCATGATATATACAATTACCCTTTTGATACCGGAAAATTTTTTTATATTCCATCATATTATCAGTAGACGTACCAGCAACCTCGTTGCTTCTTGGCTTAAATCTCTCTGACAAATCATTATATTTATTCATTGAAACCCTATCATATAGTTATCCGTATTTTGTAACGAGAACTGCCATACCAATTACCTGGAATCAGCAATCAGTACTTTGAAAACTCACATCATATCTACATCAACAGTTATATGTATGACATTTATCTCTTAGAATTATGATCTCTCCTTCTGGAATTCTGAAAAGCACTCAGTCACAAATCAATACTCTGAATGTTGAAAAAGCTGAATGAAGCAGCATAAATCATAAACAACCGTAAATGACCTTAATCATCAAAAGTTTGATGATAAACAATAGTATGCTGGAAAAGCTCAGAAAAGTTGGAACTGAAAAACGGGTTGAGCTAACCACGAAGGAGACCAAGGACAAATACAAGGACCATACCGTATACTCAAAGAATCCAGGTAATTCTGGATCCGATGAGATCTTTAGAGAATATCTTGCTCCGAAGTCATGTTAAAATCTTGCGGAAAAATCTTTCTCCATCAACCATCGAACTTAGAAATTCCAAAATATCATCATCAATATCTTCGATATTTCTGAGGATATTTTCATAAATATTCTCGTCCGAAATTATATACCTCTTCGTGCTTCCTGGGTATCATTATATTGGAAACATTCAATAGAAAATTTAGTACAGAAAGGCAGATTATGCGAAACTATGAAGAAAGCCGTGGACAAATCACAAAGAATCAGTTTGACTTCAAAGAATCCAAAGGATTCAATACCTACTAAAGTCTTTAGCGAATATCTTGCTCCTTACTCTAAACCCTTACGGACAATAGTTTCCATCATCCTCTGATCTTAGATATTCTAAGATATTATCGTATTATTCATTACAAATATCCCCCATATTTCTGAAGATATTTTCATAGCTATTCTTATCAGAAATCATTAATCTCTTCGTGCTATCAGTATTACATCATATAGAAACTGTTAGTTTCTATATTCTATAAACTTTCGAGCTAAAAATATGAATGTTATTGAAGTAATGTTGGGAACTGATGCATGGGTTAGTATAATATAATGATACTTGATCAACGTGATTATATTACAGTAAGTCATGCTGAGTTTCTAATGGGACGTGATGATTCACAGATCCTAACGTCATCACGTGCCATGTTACATAACTCTTTCATTATGCTTAACTTCTGAATATATCAATAAAGTATATTCTTGATAGTTCTATTCTCAGTGATTCTGGTAATTTGATAAATCAAATCGTGCTAATACATTAGTTCTTATTTAGAACACGATGTTTATTAGAAATTCCATACTTACGAATTATGGACCGTTACTCGCTTTACTAGAGGTCGGGAGGATAATAAAAAGGCAAAGAGCTCCAAAATATAAGAGAAAATATAAAGCCCAACAACAACACCGAAATTACAAACCGTGGATATCAGTGCGTATAGCAATATAAAGACACGGGAGGATTATAAATAGAATAATCCCTAAAGCATAGTAGAAATAAACGGATTCCTCCGGTGGAAGTTGGAAAAGGAGAATGATTGTTGCGATAATCAGTATAAGGACAAGGATCAGAACTGGATTAAGCATTTTCACGATCTTTTGAATTTGGGAATTGAGTATTGAAGTGGTGAAAATTAATGGAACGAAAAAGGTAAAATTTATAGTGAAAATATCAGACAGAGGAATCAAGGCGGATCACCGCATTTAATTATAGAAATCTAAATTTCCTTATTCGCAGTAGAATCAAATCTTTTAGATTTCGAAGATTTTCTTCAAATCCCTTAAATTTCGGAATTCAACCAAAACAACGCCAAAAGTTAAGACGCATCATGTTTTCTAAATTCAATCGTGACTACATCAAAAGTTAAGATGTATATTACTTTCAAAATTCAACCCTGACTCTGTCAAAAGTTACGACGAATATTTACTTATCCTATTTCAATCTTTTGTAATAATTTTACTCGTACGCTTCGAATAATTGAGTTGTTTTATTCAAATCACCTGATGGTGACAAAACTTTAATTATTGACTCATATTCGTCATGAAAACATTTTTATTGTTAGCCATGACGACCACACTCAAATTTCGGGACGAAATTTCTTTAACGGGTAGGTACTGTGATGACCCGAGAATTTCCGACCAAATTTAAACTTAATCTTTATATGTTCCGACACGATAAGCAAAGTCTGTAATGTTGAGTCTCAAAAACTTTGAAACTAGGTACAAATATTCAATTCACCTTCGACTGTTCTCGATGATTCACGAACAACTAATTGTAAATATATATATATATATATATATATATATATATATATATATATATATATATATATATATATATATATATATATATATATATATATATATATATGTAAATATTTCTTGTAAATATATATAATTATATTAAAAATATATAATATATTTATTTTAGTAGTTAAAACTTGCTATTTAAAAGTGTTTGCATATAGAAAGAGAATATATTAAAAATAATTCATTTCGAGCCTAATTAGTAAACGTCAGGGACACTTGGTTGACGTTTCGTTAGTTTTAATATGGATATAATACATGTTCATGAATGATTAAGATAAAAGTTAGACTGTGAATTGATTACGAAGATTTTAGTTTTGAAAAAAATATTTTTTACCATTTTATTTTAAATTTTAGTACTCCGTACATGATAATTGGAACAGAAAATAAATAATTATAGAACTTTTTTGATCAGGTTTCAAACAGTTAATGAGTGAAATTATTAAATATATTTAATCTAAAAATTTGGGAATTTTAGGAACACTTTTATACGTTAACTGTTTAGCAATGGACACGATATAGCATTTTGTGAAAAACTGTCAGCAGGGAAACTCTAAATATCTTCGGCTGCTTACTGTATTCCTAAAATTCACATGTTTAGATTACTATTACTATATTATATTATATTTATTATTATATTATATATTTTATAAATATAACTCTATATATGTTGATATGCATATACATATGCGGACTCAACCACACCTACACTAACACTTCGATAACCATCACCACTCTTATGTAATCCCTACTTCTACTTTTGGTTATGAACTACACCATAACCATGATCCACCGGCTACAACCACCATCGCCAACCAATCTACTTTCATGTTCCTACTCGAACCATTATCATAACCACAACAATCATTGAATGGTTACTGGTTCGATTATGGGTTCTTTTCAACACCAACTCCATCAAGAACTACTATCAACCATTAACAACCCAACCCAACCTGCTCCTATTATTACATATCACTTTTGTTCCAACAAAACATCGAAACTCACTTAAATCTATCTCTACCTGCTAATATATGTCATTGTTTGCGTTACTACTAACGTATCACGCTGTTTCTACTACTAGCCTTTGCTTCTGCTGCAGTCTTGTTTACGGATTCACACCTACACCTCCATAAACACCAACACAAAAACTGCTACAAACACAATTGTAATTTGCTGGGATTTTTGCTGTAACTATCTCGTTTTCTGTTTCAGAGATTCGATCATTAGACAATCACCAAGTTCACCACCCTCACTACTCTATAACCCTCTTCAAACCGCCACCAAACCTCACCATAATCCGCTGTTCTGTCGCGAGGAAAACACCACCAAAACAGCCACCACCACATCTCTACTACTACTACTCGTATGCTTATGCAGATGCATCAGTTTTCTGTTTTGATCGGACACAGACCACCCAACCATCGAACTTGTTACAGCTGCTCTTTTTCTATTTCTGTTTCCTGTTCGAAACAGCAGCTTGTGCTGCTATTTTTCTGTCTAAAAACCTGCAACCTCTTTCTATTTCTGCTACAATATGATACATGAACGATGACCGCAATGAAGGGATGCTTCTGTGATGATACATAAATTAACGATAATGATTATGATAAAGATAACGATGGGTAAACGAGAGGAGGATGATGATTGTGATGTTGATGATGTATAATGATGATGAACTAAATGATGGGCTGTTACTGCGTTTATCTTCCTATTTTGTTCGATGAAACCCTACCCCTTTTGTTGTACTGCCAATTTTTAAATCTACAACTGATCGAGGTTTTTATTTATTATCATATTGTTGGGCCTATGGATCCGTTTACAAATAAATAGACTAGACTTTGATGGATTTAAATAATTGGGCTTATTATAGAAGCAATCTAGGCCATTAATCTAGAATGGGCTTCATAATCAATTGGGTTTTAATGGACTGAATTCTGGCCGAACGTAATAATGGGTTAAATAGAATTCGGTCATGAATTAAAACAGAAATGTAATTGGCAACTTGATGGTTAGACGTGTTGTTAAGGAACGAGAGGTCATGAGTTCAAGTCTGGGCAGTGGCATTATTTTTTTAGTTAACCATCGAAGCTACACACTTAAGGTAGTCATATTATTGTTATTGTTATTGTTATTGTTATTGTTATTGTTATTGTTATTGTTATTGTTATTGTTATTGTTATTGTTATTGTTATTATTATTATTATTATTATTATTATTATTATTATTATTATTATTATTATTATTATTATTATTATTATTATTATTATTATTATTATTAGTATCATTTTATTGAAGACTATCATTTTTGTTAAAAGTGTCAGTTTTATTGTTATTATCATTATTAGAAAAATTATTATTTTTATCAAAATTATTATTATTACGATCGTTATTATTATTTTGACATTAATGTTATTATTTTTATAATATATTATTATCATAATAACTATTATTATTATTATTGTAAAATAAAACAAGTTTTTATTTATTATTATAATCAATATTATTTTATCAAATCACTATTAGTTATATAAAATCATATTTATTACATATAACATAACTATATAAATACTTTTATAATAAATATTAATAAATATAATTAATTAGGTTATTAATGAAACACCTAATTAAAATAACAATTGATATCACTAATATATATATATATATATATATATATATATATATATATATATATATATATATATATATATGTATTTGTTCGATTACAACTATGTATATTAATAAATATACAAATGATATAGGTTCGTGAATCCGAGGCCAACCTTGCATTATTTAGTTGTTCAATGTCGTTATATGTATTTTTACTACAAAATACAATACTGTGAGTTTCATTAATCCCTTATTAAATGCTTTTGCAATATATATTTTTGGGACTGAGAATACATGCGCTGTTTTTATAACGGTTTTACGAAATAGACACAAGTAATTGAAACTACATTATATGGTTGAATGATCGAAATCGAATATGCCCCTTTTAGTCTGGTAATCTAAGAATTAGGGAACAGACACCCTAATTGACGCGAACTCTAAAGATAGATCTATCGGGCCCAACAAGCCCCATCCAAAGTACCGGATGCTTTAGTACTTCGAAATTTATATCATGTCCGAAGGAGGATCTCGGAATGATGGGGATATTCTTATATGCATAATTGTTAATGTCGATTACCAGGTGTTCAATCCATATGAATGATATTTTTGTCCCTATGCATGGGACGTATATTTATTAGAACTGGAAATGAAATTCTTGTGGTCTATTAAAATGATGAAAATGATTATTTATGATAAACTAATGAACTCACCAACCTTTTGGTTGACACTTTAAAGCATGTTTATTCTCAGGTATGAAAGAAGTCTTCCGCTGTGCAATTGCTCATTTTAAAGATATTACTTGGAGTCATTCATGACATATTTCAAAAGACGTTGCATTCGAGTCGTCAAGTTCATCAAAGATTATTATTAAGTCAATTATAGTAAGATATAATACGAAATGGTATGCATGTTGTCAACTTTCGATGTAATGAAAGATTGTCTTTTCAAAAACGAATGCAATGTTTGTAAAATGTATCATATAGAGGTCAATTACCTCGCGATGTAACCAATTGTTGTGAATCATTTATAATCGATATGGACTTCATCCGGATGGATTAGGACGGGTCTTCACATGTGTGTTATGATTTCATCAGTTACTTAGCTGAGATTGTGGAATGCTAGCTCATGATTAGGTAGTGACTTTGTAATTACTATGTTGTACATAGACGTCCCTATCACATTGGTGATATGTCACTGGATAATTACGTTAAGTTTGGTGATTCTGAATAGACAGCAATTCCATCAACCCCCAATGTCCATCAAACATGAGTACATGTAGGCATGGGCGGCTCATCAATAAGAGCATTCGGAAAAGGCGACATATTGTCCGGTCGAGTCACTTCGCTCCTTTATTCAAGCATCTCTTTCTCGAATAGAAATTTCTGAATAGTCATGGAGGATTAAGAATAACATTTGTGGGTATAAGGAGAAGCAGTAGGAGAAGGAGTGTAATCATTCCACAAGGTCTAAACTTTCTTATGCATAATAAAAGACAAGGTATTCCTAATTCGAGAGACGTGATGTGTTTCGGTAATATTGATAATGATTGGTTAATACAAAGTGGTTAGGCCATAAAAAAAGTTCAACCATAAAAAACACCATGGCCAAGTTACTAGGTAACTTCCATGAGCATGTTCGGTTATCCTACCGATCCAATCCTTTATGGCTTTTAAACAAACATTTCCTTAATTAACTATGAATCCCTCAAGCGGGGTGTAATGTTTGAGACTGCGTTATGGTGTTGTGTACTAATCAACACTTAACTGTTTCCATGGCCTTACGTAGCATAGGTGCAGCTTACAACAACGTTATGCTTTGGAATGCACTGATAATGCTAAAAATGAACATATATCTCATAGCATTATCCTTCAAGAAAGACAAGCTTTTAGTTACAATTGTTCTAATTTC
Organism: Rutidosis leptorrhynchoides; assembly: GCF_046630445.1. Taxonomy (NCBI): domain Eukaryota; kingdom Viridiplantae; phylum Streptophyta; class Magnoliopsida; order Asterales; family Asteraceae; genus Rutidosis; species Rutidosis leptorrhynchoides. Next base: position 205,235,710 of record NC_092343.1, on the reverse strand, counting down.
AAGTAATTATCGTTTAAATAATAAAAGGTGAAGATAAAAGACAGATTCGACGATTTGAAGACGCAAATGACCAAAACGCTAAAAAGTACAAAGTACAATCCAAGTGGTTCAATTTGTTGATGAGAAACATCTAAAAATTACAAGAGTACAAGCCGAGAAATGCAAAGTTCAAGATATCTAAGCGTACGAAAGGGCGTTCGAAAATCCGAAACCTAGACATGAACCCACTATCAACGCGCAACGCAACGAACCTAAAATTACAAATTAACTATGCACATAAATATAATATAATATATAATTAATTATGTAAATTATATATATTATATTTATATATTAAATAAATAAACGTCGGCAAGCTAGGATCCAAACTTTGTGTGAGCTGGAAATGGAAGCTCCGCAGTCGCGGAGCTGTGAGGCACAATACCTCAGCAATCGCGGAGCACACTAGGACCCAAATCCCACTATAAAAGGACATGCAATTCGACGATCATATTTCACCATTTCTTTCTTTCTTCCTTCTGTAAAGATATATATATATATATATATATATATATATATATATATATATATATATATATATATTTTAATTATAATTTTAATATTATGTTAATAATAATAATAAGGTTATAGTAGCGAATGTTTTAAGGTTTGTAAGTCGAAACTCTGTCTGTGTAACACTACGCGATTAATACTCATTGTAAGTTATGTTAAACCTTTTTAAATTAATGTCTCGTAGCTAAGTTATTATTATGCTATTTAAGCCCAAGTAATCGTGATGTTGGACTAGATATTAAAGACGGGGTTATTGGGCTTTGGACCATAATTGGGGTTTGGACAAAAGACCGACACTTGTGGAAATTGGACTATGGGCTATTAATGTGCTTTATATTAATTAAATGATATCACGTTGATTTAATATAGAGATTTATAATTTGACGTATTTATATATAATCACATACGCTTGACTGGGTACGGTGGGCGGGATATCTATAAATACTGTAAATTGTTCATTTGACCGGACACGGGGATGGATTAATAGTCAATGGACTTATTAAAACAGGGGTGGATTACATAAAGGGTAATTGGTGTAATTGTTAACAAAGTATTAAAACCTTGGATTATACGCAGTCGATAACCTGGTGTATTCATTAAACAAAGTATTAAGACCTTGTTATAGTTTGAATCCCCAATTAGTTGGAATATTTGACTTCGGGTATAAGGTTAATTTGGCGAAGACTCTCGCACTTTATAATTATGACTGATGGACTATTATGGACAAAACCAGATGGACATATCAAATAATCTAGGACAAAGGACAATTAACCCTTGGTAATAAATTAAAACAACACGTCAAACATCATGATAACGGAAGTTTAAATAAGCATAATTCATTTATTTTATATCTCATCGCACTTTTATTTATCATCATTTTATTTATCGTACTTTTATTTTATTGCACTTTTAATTATCGTACTTTTATTTTATCGCATTTTTATTTATCGTCATTTACTTTACGCTTTAAATTAAGTTATATTTAATATTTTGCATTAGGACTTAAAATCGACAAACCGGTCATTAAACGGTAAAACCCCCATTTAATAATAATAATACTACTTATATATATATATATATATATATATATATATATATATATATATATATATATATATATATATATATATATATACAAATATAGTTTAAAAAAAATATAGCGTCAATCTTAGCTGTATCCCTGTGGAACGAACCGAACTTACTAAAAACTACACTACTTTACGATTAGGTACACTGCCTATAAGTGTTGTAGCAAGGTTTATGTATATCCATTCTATAAATAAATTAATCACTTGTGTAAAATTTTATCGTATTTAATACTATTTTGTAGTAAAATATAATCTATTTGGTACTACACCTCTCACACATCAAGTATTTTTAGCGTCGCTGCCGGGGACAATACACCGAAGCGAAACGCTATATTCTTAAAAAAAAAATATTTTAGTCTATTTTTGTAAAAATATATGTTTATAAGTTTTAAATATTAAAAACAAAAATATAAAAAAGAGAAATATATATCTATATTTTTTTTATTGTTAAATTAAAAAGTTTTTATTTTTTTAGTTACAAAAACTAATAAGTAATTTTTGTTAAAATATAGGTTATACTTAAATTATATTTTCTAAAAATTAAAATCAGAAAATAAAAAAATAAAAAAATAAAAAAAATTATATCTGAAACTGCACGAATTTGAACCTGCAACCATACTGAGTCTGCAAACTCCGCAGTCGCGGAGCTTTTCTGGCACAAACATACCGCAGTCGCGGAGTAGTGCAGACCACAAACCTAGTACAGCATTAATTACGCGTTTAGGGTTAGACTTTTTAATAATTAGTTAGTTAGGGTTTAATTTAATATAATTAGTTTAAGTTTAGTTTTAATTAATTATAAGTTTTAATTAGTTTTATTAATTATAAAATTAGTAATTTTATAAAAAATTAATATAAAAATAATATTTTTTTAAAAATAAGTAATTTTATCATTTTTTGTTTTTTTTATAAATTGTATATTTTAATTTTTTAATTTCGTATTTTGTATATTTATCGTTCGTAATTAGTTTTAAACTTAGTTTTTGACGTAGTTATTTTATGTTTCTAGATTTTTAGGCTTTTCCGTAAAATCCCTTAAGTACTTTTTCTTTAGATTAAGACTTAGATGCTTTAGAATTTTGCAACGCCGTTTTAAGATTTTAGTGCCTAATTAAGTTATTGCCGTTTTGGATATAGAATTCCTTTTAAGTTTTAAGTTCTTAGACACTAAGTTTTAGACGTAAAATTTTAATTTATAACTTTTAGATTATTTTTCGATTTTTATTTTACGACGTTTGTTTTTCGACCTCTTATTTTTCGACGCGCTTTTTCTTTCTCATTTCTACGCTCTAATTTTTAGGACATAGAATTTTTAAAATCTTTAAATCTCGATGAAAAATTATTTTAAGTGGTTAAACTGATAGACATCCAAAATTTTCTGGTTCGTAGTAATAGTTGGATTTGTTAGTGGCGAGTTGTAGGCTTCCGATTTAAATGTTCCTGGCTACCTGCTGCATCTATTGGCTATTCGAAACGTGGGCAAAATCAGAAAAGTCTATTAATTTGATAACTTATATAATTCTTATCTTTATAACCAATAGGATATTCTGTTAATGCACCGAGCAAAACGTTCACCACCTTTCATACGTTCACCACCTGTAACTCGATCAAGATATCTAGCCAATATTGTCGCCGTTGATTTTCTTTAGAATCATCATCTAGTCGACCAAGTACTCCAATTCAAATTTTCGATAATCCATTTTTTGAACCCGACCTCACAATTGAGAACTCGGAGGATATTCAGGGACAATTCAGAGATCCTGAAGCACTAATCATTCCTCCTGAACCACAAATCATACATCCATAGATTATTGAAGAAGAAACCGTTAAATCAGAATCTTCTCTTGATTCAGATTCAACCATTTCAATCATGGAAAATTAGGAACCTCTAAGTATGGAAGACCGAATGAGAGCTACACGCACTGGCCAAGGTCATGCCATTACTCAACCAGACATTAATGCACCAGATTATGAAATCAAAGGAAAAATCCTACACATGGTAACTAATCAATGCCAATTTAGTGGTACGCCAAAAGAAGATCCAAACGAACATCTTCAAACCTTTAATATAATTTGTACTCTATTCAAAATCAGAGAAGTTGAGGATGAACAGATCTATATCATGTTATTTCCCTAGACTTTAAAGGGAGAAGCCAAAGATTGGTTAGAATCGTTACCTGAAGGAGCGATTGATACATTGGATGTTTTAGTTGAAAATTTTCTTAAAAGATTCTTTCCGGCATCTAAAACCATGAGACTTCAAGGAGAAATTGTTACGTTCGCGCAAAAGCCAAATGAAACATTATATGAGGAGTGGACAAGATTCGGAAAATTGTTGAGAGGATGTCCTACCAAGGATGCCACGTTGCTACACGAAAAGACATCGACAAAGCAGCTGGTGGTTCCATTATGAATAAAACCGCAACTGAAGCTCACAAAATCATTGATAACACAGCCTCCCACTCACATGAGTGGCACCAAGAAAAAGATATCTTCCGTTCATCTAAAGCGGCTAGAGCCGATTCTAACCATGACTTCGATTTCATTTCCGCAAAGTTAGATGATTTCGAGAGACGAATGAAAAAGATGACTAAAGATATTCACGCAATACAAATTAGTTGTGAGCAGTGTGGAGGACCACATTTGACAAAAGATTGTCTCAGTATTGAACAAACAATGGAACAAAGAGAGAATGTTTCATACATGAACCAAAGGCCTGGAAATAATTATCAAGGTAATTATCAACCGCCAAGACCAAACTACAATCAAAATCAGAATTATAACAGAAATGTTCCATACAATAACCAACAAGGTCCAAGCAATCAACAAGTATATAATAATACTTAAAAGCAGCAAAGACCTATTTTCCCAAATAAATCACCACAAACCGATGATAAAAAGCCAAATTTAGAAGACATGATGTCAAAGCTAGTTGAATCTCAAACTCAATTTTTCACATCTCAGAAACAAACGAATGAACAAAATGCTCAAGCATTTAGAAATCAACAAGCTTCTATCCAAAATCTGGAACAAGAAGTGAGCAACCTAGCAAGGTTGATAGGTGAAAGAAAACCGGGGAGTCTACCTAGCGATACAAATGCTAACCCCCGAAATGAAACAGCTAAAGCCATTACCACAAGAAGTGGTATTACACTTAAACCACCTGAAATGCCTGTAATTTTTGATGACTCTATTCTTACTCCACAGGAACCACAGCCTGAGCAAGAGAAGGAATCAGAACCGGCAGTTGAAAAGGTTAATGAAGATAACACAGTTAATGCTAAGCCTTATGTTAAACCATACCAACCACCGCTTCCTTACCCTAGTAAAATGAGAAAAGAAAGACTTGAAGCCGAGCAATCCAAATTTTTGGATATGTTTAAACAAATAAATGTCAATCTTCCTTTCATTGTTGTGATTTCAGGAATGCCAAGATATGCTAAATTCCTGAAAGATCTAATCAAAAATAGAAGAAAAATGAAAGAACTCTCGGCTGTTACTATGAATGCTAATTGTTCTGCAGTGCTATTGAATAAACTACCAGAAAAATTATCAGATCCAGGAAGTTTCACAATTCCTGGGCAGTCTTAGTTCAATAGAAGCATTGGCAGACTTAGGTACTAGTATAAATTTAATGCCGTATTCACTATACGCTAAACTAGACTTCGGAGAATTGAAACCAACACGAATAAGCATACAACTAGCCGATCGATCAGTAAAATATCATAGAGGGATAATGGAGAACATGCTAGTTAAAGTTGGTACTTTAGTATTTCCAGTAGACTTTGTTATTCTGGACATGGAAGAAGATTCTCGAGTTCCTCTCATATTAGGAAGACCATTCTTAAACACGGCCAAAGCAATAATAGACGTGTTTGGTAAGAAACTGACCCTAAGTATAGAGGACGAGAGTGTTACCTTTTCTGTTGATAGATCCATGCAACAACCGCAATCTGCATATGATACATGTTATTATATTCAAACTATAGATTCACATGCAGAATTGTTACAAGAATTTCCAGAATTACAAGGAACAGGAGAATGTTTTTTAGGAGAAGGAACTGAACCAATTGATGAAGCTAAAATGTTAGCTACACTTATGGCTAATGAATACGAACCAACAATAGAAGAACTTCAAATGCTAAAAGCGGAAGACAGATATCAATACAAATCATCGATAGAAGAACCACCGAAATTAGAATTAAAGCCACTTCCGAACCATTTGGAATACGCTTATTTACATGGTGAATCTGAATTACCTGTAATAATATCGTCTTCTCTTACATGAAAATGAAAAATCTCGACTCATTTCTGTACTAAAAGCTCATAAACCAGCTATTGCATGGAAGATTCATGACATTAAAGGTATAAGTCCTTCGTATTGCACACACAAAATCCTTATGGAAGAAAATCATAAAACATATGTGCAATGCCAACGAAGACTAAATCCTAATATGCAAGATGTTGTTAAGAAAGAAATTATTAAACTGCTAGATGCAGGTTTAATTTATCCAATCTTTGATAGTCTATGGGTAAGCCCAGTTCAATGCGTACCTAAGAAAGGTGGCATCACTGTCATCACAAATGAAAAAGATGAGCTTATTCCTACTAGGACTGTAACAGGATGGCGTGTTTGTATTGATTATAGAAAATTAAATAACGCCACCAGAAAAGATCACTTTCCCTTACCTTTCATTAATCAAATGTTGGAAAGGTTAGCTGGGAACAGTTACTATTGTTTTCTTAACGGTTCATCCGGATACTTTCAAATTCCAATTGCACCCGAGGACCAAGAGAAAACCACCTTCACGTGCCCTTATGGTACTTTTGCTTACAAACGCATGCCATTTGGACTATGCAACGCCCCTGCAACCTTTCAAAGGTGCATGATGGCAATTTTTTACGACATGATAGAGGAATGCATGGAAGTTTTCATTGACGACTTTTCAGTCTTCGGTGATACTTTTGAAACATGTCTAGTTAATCTTGAACGAATGCTTATTAGATGCGAGCAATCAAATCTAGTTCTTAATTGAGAGAAATGCCATTCCATGGTTAGAGAAGGCATCGTTCTTGGTCATAAAATTTCAAAGGAAGGAATTGAAGTGGATAGAGCTAAAGTAGATGTAATTGCTAAACTTCCACATCCCACCAATGTTAGAGGAGTTAGGAGTTTTCTAGGGCATGCCAGTTTTTACCGACGTTTCATAAAAGACTTTTCTAAAATTGCCACTCCTATGAATAAACTCCTTGAAAAAGATGCTCCATTCATCTTTTCGGTTGAATGCATTAAATCTTTTAATATTCTTATAGAAAAACTCACTAATGCGCCGATCATGATAACTCCAATTTGGAATCTACCATTTGAACTCATGTGCGATGCAAGTGATTTTGCAATGGGAGCCGTTTTAGGACAAAGAATTGAAAAACGATTTCAACCTATTTATTACGCTAGTAAGACGTTACAAGGAGCACAAACGAATTACACAACTACTGAAAAAGAACTCCTTGCTATCGTCTTTGCTTTTGACAAATTTCGTTCATATCTCGTTCTAGAAAAAACGGTGGTCTATAACGATCATTCTGCTCTTAGATACCTATTTTCAAAACAAGATGCCAAACTACGATTAATCTGTTGGATCTTACTCTTACAAGAATTCGATATTGAAATCCGAGACAAAAAGGGAGCAGAAAATCTCGCCGCTGATCATCTTTCTCGCCTTGAAAATCTCGAATTAGAAGTTCTAAATGAATCCGCTATACAAGACAACTTTCCTTACGAATATCTATTGAAGATCGATCATAATGAATTTCCATAGTTTGCAGACTTTGCAAACTACTTAGTATATGGATTCCTTGAAAAAGGGTTGTCGTACCAAAACCTAATGAAATTCTTTAGTGATATAAAACACTATTTTTGGGAATATCCACATTTATTTAAAAGTTGTCCCGTTGGAATAATACGCCGATGTGTATTCGGAGATGAAGTTAGTCAAATCTTAAACCATTGTCACACAGGACCAACAGGAGGGCATTATGGGCCTCAACTCACAGCAAGAAAAATCTACGATGCTGGATTCTATTGGCCTATAATTTTCAAAGACGCACACCTTCTTTGTAAATCCTGTGATGCTTGTCAAAGGGCCTGAAAAATAAGTCAACGTGATGAAATGCCACAAAATGTCATTCAAGTATGTGAAGTATTTGATGTTTGGGGTATTGACTTTATGGGTCCATTTCCAAAATCTCATAATAATCTCTACATTCTCGTTGCCATTGATTATGTATCTAAATGGGCGGAAGCACAATCTCTCCCAACTAACGATGCACGAGTTGTAGTCAACTTTTTAAAATATCTTTTTGTTAGATTCGGAACACCGGAAGCTTTAATAAGTGATCGGGGTACTCATTTCTGTAACAATCAACTTGAGAAAGTTCTCAAAAGATATGGAGTAACTCATAAAATCTCATCCGCTTATCATCCAGAAACAAGTGGACAAGTTAAAAATACCAACCGAGCATTAAAACGTATTCTAGAGAAAACTGTAGGATCAAATCCAAAGGAATGGTCCATGAAATTGGAGGATGCACTCTGGGCTTTTAGAACAACCTACAAAACTCCAATTGAAACCACACCTTTTAAACTCGTTTACGGAAAAACATGTCACCTTCCAGTAGAAATTGAGCACAAAGCATTTTGGGCTTTGAAGACATGTAATCTTGATTTACATGAAGTTGGATGTCTACATTTAAGTCAATTAAATGGATTAGAAGAATTAAGACATGATGCGTATGAAAATTCGTTAATCTATAAGGAAAGAACGAAGAAATGGCATGATAAAAGAATCAGAAGTTCAAAAGAATTTAAGGAAGGAGACAGAGTTCTTCTTTTAAATTCATGATTCAAGCTATTTCCTAGAAAATTGAAATCTAGATGGTCTGGACCATTCATAGTCAAAAGAGTTTTCTCATATGGAACAATAGAATTGATAAATCAAACGGAATTGAATTTAAAGTCAATGGTCACAGAGTTAAACACTATATTCATGGTCCGATGGAAGTTGACAAAGAAGTTAATCACAACTTCAACACCACAGCTAACTTGTAGTGACCCGAACTTTTTCGTGTTTATATATATTAATTGAGATTGATATTTACATGATTAAATGTCTCCAACATGTTAAGAAATCAAACTTGTTAAGACTTGATTAATTGAAATATCTTTCATATAGACAATTGACCACCCAAGTTGACCGGTGATTCACAAACGTTAAAACTTGTAAAAACTATATGATGACATATATATGGATATATATATATATATATATATAGTTAACATGATACTATGATAAGTAAACATATCATTAAGTATATTAACAATGAACTACATATGTAAAAACAAGACTACTAACTTAATGATTTTTAAACGAGACATATATGTAACGATTATCGTTGTAAAGACATTTAATGTATATATATCATATTAAGAGATATTCATACATGATAATATCATGATAATATAATAATTTAAAATCTCATTTGATATTATAAACATTGGGTTAACAACATTTAACAAGATCGTTAACCTAAAGGTTTCAAAACAACACTTACATGTAACGACTAACGATGACTTAACGACTCAGTTAAAATGTATATAAATGTAGTGTTTTAATATGTATTTTATACACTATTGAAAGACTTCAATACACTTATCAAAATACTTCTACTTAACAAAAATGCTTACAATTACATCCTCGTTCAGTTTCATCAACAATTCTACTCGTATGCACCCGTATTCGTACTCGTACAATACACAGCTTTTAGATGTATATACTATTGGTATATACACTCCAATGATTATCTCTTTGCAGCCCATGTGAGTCACCTAACACATGTGAGAACCATCATTTGGCAACTAGCATGAAATATCTCATAAAATTACAAAAATATGAGTAATCATTCATGACTTATTTACATGAAAACAAAATTACATATCCTTTATATCTAATCCATACACCAACGACCAAAAACACCTACAAACACTTTAATTCTTCAATTTTATTCATCTAATTGATCTCTCTCAAGTTCTATCTTCAAGTTCTAAGTGTTCTTCATATATTCTACAAGTTCTAGTTACATAAAATCAAGAATACTTTCAAGTTTGCTAGCTCACTTCCAATCTTGTAAGGTGATCATCCAACCTCAAGAAATCTTTGTTTCTTACAGTAGGTTATCATTCTAATACAAGGTAATAATCATATTAAAACTTTGGTTCAATTTCTATAACTATAACAATCTTATTTCAAGTGATGATCTTACTTGAACTTGTTTTCGTGTCATGATTCTGCTTTAAGAACTTCGAGCCATCCAAGGATCCATTGAAGCTAGATCCATTTTTCTCTTTTCCAGTAGGTTTATCTAAGGAACTTAAGGTAGTAATGATGTTCATAACATCATTCGATTCATACATATAAAGCTATCTTATTCGAAGGTTTAAACTTGTAATCACTAGAACATAGTTTAGTTAATTCTAAACTTGTTCGCAAACAAAAGTTAATCCTTCTAACTTGAATTTTAAAATCAACTAAACACATGTTCTATATCTATATGATATTCTAACTTAATGATTTAAAACCTAGAAACACAAAAAACACCGTAAAACCGGATTTACGCCGTCGTAATAACACCGCGGGCTGTTTTGGGTTAGTTAATTAAAAACTATGATAAACTTTGATTTAAAAGTTGTTATTCTGAGAAAATTATTTTTATTATGAACATGAAACTATATCCAAAAATTATGGTTAAACTCAAAGTGAAAGTATGTTTTCTAAAATGGTAATCTAGACGTCGTTCTTTCGACTGAAATGACTACCTTTACAAAAACGACTTGTAACTTATTTTTCCAACTTTAAACCTATACTTTTTCTGTTTAGATTCATAAAATAGAGTTCAATATGAAACCATAGCAATTTGATTCACTCAAAACGGATTTAAAATGAAGAAGTTATGGGTAAAACAAGATTGGATAATTTTTCTCATTTTAGCTACATGAAAATTGGTAACAAATCTATTCTAACCATAACTTAATCAACTTGTATTGTATATTATGTAATCTTGAGATACCATAGACATGTATACAATGTTTCGACCTATCATGTCGACACATCTATATATATTTCGGAACAACCATAGACACTCTATATGTGAATGTTGGAGTTAGCTATACAGGGTTGAGGTTGATTCCAAAATATATATAGTTTGAGTTGTGATCAATACTGAGATATGTATACACTGGGTCATGGATTGATTCAAGATAATATTTATCGATTTATTTCTGTACATCTAACTGTGGATAACTAGTTGTAGGTTACTAACGAGGACAGCTGACTTAATAAACTTAAAACATCAAAATATATTAAAAGTGTTGTAAATATATTTTGAACATACTTTGATATATATGTATATATTGTTATAGGTTCGTGAATCAACCAGTGGCCAAGTCTTACTTCCCTGACGAAGTAAAAATCTGTGAAAGTGAGTTATAGTCTCACTTTTAAAATCTAATATTTTTGGGATGAGAATACATGCAGGTTTTATAAATGATTTACAAAATAGACACAAGTACATGAAACTACATTCTATGGTTGAATTATCGAAATCGAATATGCCCCTTTTTATTAAGTCTGGTAATCTAAGAATTAGGGAACAGACACCCTAATTGAAGCGAATCCTAAAGATAGATCTATTGGGCCTAACAAACCCCATCCAAAGTACCGGATGCTTTAGTACTTCGAAATTTATATCATATCCGAAGGGTGTCCCGGAATGATGGGGATATTCTTATTTATGAATCTTGTTAATGTCGTTTACCAGGTGTTCACCATATGAATGATTTTTATCTCTATGTATGGGATGTGTATTGAAATATGAAATCTTGTGGTCTATTGTTACGATTTGATATATATAGGTTAAACCTATAACTCACCAACATTTTTGTTGACGTCTAAAGCATGTTTATTCTCAGGTGAATACTAAGAGTTTCCGCTGTTGCATACTAAAATAAGGACAACATTTGGAGTCCATGTTTGTATGATATTGTGTAAAAATTGCATTCAAGAAACTGATTTCGATGTAACATATTTGTATTGTAAACCAATATGTAATGGTCGTGTGTAAACAGGATATTTTAGATTATCATTATTTGATAATCTACGTAAGGCTTTTTAAACCTTTATTTATGAAATAAAGGTTATGGTTTATTTTAAAAATGAATGCAGTCTTTGAAAAACGTCTCATATAGAGGTCAAAACTTCGCAACGAAATTAATTAATATGGAACGTTTTTAATCAATAAGAACGGGACATTTCAGTTGGTATCAGAGCGTTGGTCTTAGAGAACCAGAAAATTTGCATTAGTGTGTCTTATCGAGTTTGTTAGGATGCATTAGTGAGTCTGGACTTCGACCATGTTTTCTTTAAAAATGATTGCTTAACATTTTTGTTGGAAACTATATATTATTAACATGTATATATTATGTGATATATTAATCTCTTAACATGTTTGATATTGTGTGATAGATGTCTAGCACAAATCCCATTGACTCACCTAATAATAACGAAGAGTCGAATATATATTGCACTGATTCACAAGTTCCCGAAGAGGAACCGGAAGAAGAATCAGAACCGGAAGAAGAATCAGAACCGGAAGAGGAGGAACCGGAGGAGGAAATAGAACCGGTGGGGGAAATAATAAAACGGTTAAGTAAAATAAAATCCTCAACCAACCGACCAAGGTTAATTATGGTCAATGGTGTTTCCGCCAAGGAAGAAAAATATTGGGAGGATTACCAATTCTCCGATGAATCGGATTCCGACGAGAATTCCGATGATGTTATAGAAATTACCCCAAATGAATTTAAAAAGGCAAAAGAAAATAATAAGGGAAAGGGCATAAAAATAGAGAAATCTAATTCCAACCCCGATGAACTTTATATGTATCGTCAACCCCCGAAGTCCTTAAGTTGTAACAATGACCCGGGAACCTCTAAACCACCAGGTTTTTCTAAACCAATGTGGAAAACGACGGCTCGTATTAGGGGAACATCATATATCCCTAAAAACTTGGCAAAACGAACCAAAACCGAAGAAGAAGAAACAAACGAGTCGGAATAAGATAGTTGTATTCGTGTGGTGTAATATATGTAATATAGTGTGCTTATGCTTTATGATATATGTAAAAATTGCTTGTATTAATAAGTATTTTTTTTATGAATCTAACTTGTGTCTATTTTACAGTATAAAAACACAAAATGGATAGACAACCCAATATTTTAAGAGACCTACCCGGAGACATGATTGATGAAATCTTGTCTAGAGTCGGTCAGAATTCTTTGGCACAACTATTTAAGGCGAGATCAGTTTATAAGACATTCGAAGAACGTTCCAAGAATGCCTTGGTTTATAAAAGGCTTTCGTTCGAAATATGGGGGATATCACATTGGGAAATCCATAAGTTACGATGTGTTTACTTTGACGCATATATTGCGGGGAACCCAAATGCTATTTTACGCAATGGGTTAAGAAATTATTTTGACTCAATATATTCAAATATTGGACTTCGTGATTTAGAAAAAGCGGCTAACATGCAACATAAAGAAGCACGTTATGCTTACGGATTAGTAATGTTCGCTTCTCACCAAAGTGAGAACAAGAACATCAGGCTACAACTATTAAACAAAACGTTTCCACAAGTGACGGAGTCGGTAATTGGGGTAAGAAATGAGGTTTTTAGATTGTTACGGGACTGTTGGACATTACGTAACCCTCGTCCCTTTGGCGACGTTACAACACGCTGTCTTTTCAACGGCCATAACGGTTATGTTCCACAAAACCAAGGATGGGAAGTAATCCTAGTAAAACCAGAATTCATGACATGTTTCTGGACGTATGAATTACGTGTCTTTATTGCCTTTGCTGAACGACTTGTGTACTAGCTAGAATTATCTTCACAACCATCTTGTATCAAATTTATTGTGTGCTATATTTCATGCTATATGTAAAATAAGCGGTATTGTAAGTTTGTAAAATATTGTATAAAAGTTTGAAAGCGAAATATTATTATAATCAGTTTTTCATATAGAATTGTAGTAGTTGAATTGTATATTCGCTACTAAGTATGAACTTAACGGGTAGGTACTACCCGAATTTAAACTTATAAAACGCTAATATGAAGAAAAAGCTTTTATAAATGAGTTCATATTATGCTACGAAATACTATTAACTACTCTTAATATTCTGTATGATTAACTTGTTCCATTTGACTATTTTGAAGGAAATGGCACCGACTACTCGACACACCGTGAATATGAATGAAGAGGAATTCCGTACTTTTCTAGCTTCAAACATAGCCGCAGTACAGGCTGTGCTACATACCAACAATAACCTTGGATCTAGCAGTACAGGAAATCGTGTAGGATGCACCTACAAAGAATTCACTGCCTGCAAACCTTTGGAATTTGATGGAACCGAAGGAACAATCAGATTGAAACGGTGGACCGAGAAGGTCGAATCGGTGTTTGCCATAAGTAAGTGTACTGAAGAGGACAAAGTGAAGTACGCTACGCATACCTTCACTGGTTCTGCGTTAACATGGTGGAATACCTATCTAGAGCAAGTGGGAGCACTACCGTGGTCAGCATTCAAGCACTTGATGAACGAGAAGTACCGTCCCAGAACCGAGGTCAATAAGCTCAAGACAGAACTTAGAGGGTTACGAACCCAAGGATTTGATATTACCACGTACGAAAGACGATTCACAGAATTGTGCCTATTGTGTCCGGGAGCGTTCGAAGATGAGGAAGAGAAGATCGACGCGTTTGTGAAAGGATTACCGGAAAGAATCCAAGAAGATATAAGTTCACACGAGCCCGCCTCCATACAACAGGCATGTAGAATGGCTCACAAACTAGTGAACCAGATTGAGGAAAGAATTAAAGAACAGACGGCTGAAGAGGCCAATGTGAAGCAAGTCAAAAGAAAGTGGGAGGAAAACGGTGATAAGAATCACCAATACAACAACAACAGCAATTACAACAATAATCGCAACAATTATCCCAACAATCGCAACATCAATCGCAACTACAACAAACGGCCCAACAACAACAACAACAACAACAACAACAGCAACTACAACAATCATCCCAACAACAATAACAACCGCAACAACAACAACAATCAGAAGCAGCTATGCCAAAGGTGTGAAAAGTATCACTCGGGGTTCTGCACCAAATTTTGCAACAAGTGTAAAAGAAATGGTCATAGCGCGGTGAAGTTTGAGGTCTACGGACCAGGGGTTAACAGAACGAAAGGAACAAATGGTGTCGGAACGAGTAATGGCGGAGCAAGTAGTGTCAGAGCAAGTTATGCCAATGTAGTTTGCTATAAATGTGGAAAACCGGGCCACATTATTAGAAATTGCCCGAACCAGGAGAACACGAATGGACAAGGCCGCGGAAGAGTTTTCAATATTAATGCGACAGAGGCACAGGAAGACCCGGAGCTTGTTACGAGTACGTTTCTTATTGACAATAAATCTGCTTACGTTTTATTTGATTCGGGTGCGGATAGAAGCTATATGAGTAGAGATTTTTATGCTAAATTAAGTTGTCCATTGACGCCTTTGGATAGTAAATTTTTACTCGAATTAGCAAATGGTAAATTAATTTCAGCAGATAATATATGTCGGAATCGAGAAATTAAACTGGTTAGCGAAACATTTAAGATTGATTTGATACCAGTAGAGTTAGGGAGTTTTGATGTGATAATCGGTATGGACTGGTTGAAAGAAGTGAAAGCAGAGATCGTTTGTTACAAAAATGCAATTCGCATTATACGAGAAAAAGGAAAACCCTTAATGGTGTACGGAGAAAAGGGCAACACGAAGCTACATCTTATTAGTAATTTGAAGGCACAAAAACTAATAAGAAAAGGTTGCTATGCTGTTCTAGCACACGTCGAGAAAGTACAAACTGAAGAAAAGAGCATCAATGATGTTCCCATTGCAACAGAATTTCCCGATGTATTTCCGAAAGAATTATCGGGATTACCCCCACATCGATCCGTTGAATTTCAAATAGATCTTGTACCAGGAGCTGCACCAATAGCTCTTGCTCCTTACAGACTCGCACCCAGCGAGATGAAAGAACTGCAAAGCCAATTACAAGAACTTTTAGAGCGTGGTTTCATTCGACCAAGCACATCACCGTGGGGAGCTCCTGTTTTGTTTGTCAAGAAGAAAGATGGTACATTCAGGTTGTGTATCGACTACCGAGAGTTGAACAAACTTACCATCAAGAACCGCTATCCACTACCGAGAATCGACGACTTATTTGATCAACTACAAGGCTCGTCTGTTTATTCAAAGATTGACTTACGTTCCGGGTATCATCAAATACGGGTGAAAGAAGATGATATTCCAAAGACTGCTTTCAGAACACGTTACGGTCATTACGAGTTTATGGTCATGCTGTTTGGTTTAACTAATGCACCAGCTGTGTTCATGGACCTTATGAACCGAGTGTGTGGACCATACCTTGACAAGTTTGTCATTGTTTTCATTGATGACATACTTATTTACTCAAAGAATGACCAAGAACACGGTGAACATTTGAGAAAGGGGTTAGAAGTATTGAGGAAGGAAGAATTGTATGCTAAGTTTTCAAAGTGTGCATTTTGGTTGGAAGAAGTTCAATTCCTCGGTCACATAGTGAACAAAGAAGGTATTAAGGTGGATCCGGCAAAGATAGAAACTGTTGAAAAGTGGGAAACCCCGAAAACTCCGAAACACATACGCCAGTTTTTAGGACTAGCTGGTTACTACAGAAGGTTCATCCAAGACTTTTCCAGAATAGCAAAACCCTTGACTGCATTAACGCATAAAGGGAAGAAATTTGAATGGAATGATGAACAAGAGAAGGCGTTTCAGTTATTGAAGAAAAAGCTAACTACGGCACCTATATTGTCATTGCCTGAAGGGAATGATGATTTTGTGATATATTGTGACGCCTCAAAGCAAGGTCTCGGTTGTGTATTAATGCAACGAACGAAGGTAATTGCTTATGCGTCTAGACAATTGAAGATTCACGAGCAAAATTATACGACACATGATTTGGAATTAGGCGCGGTTGTTTTTACATTAAAGACTTGGAGGCACTACTTATATGGGGTCAAAAGTATTATATATACCGACCACAAAAGTCTTCAACACATATTTAATCAGAAACAACTGAATATGAGGCAGCGTAGGTGGATTGAATTATTGAATGATTACGACTTTGAGATTCGTTACCACCCGGAGAAGGCAAATGTGGTAGCCGATGCCTTGAGCAGGAAGGACAGAGAACCCATTCGAGTAAAATTTATGAATATAATGATTCATAATAACCTTACTACTCAAATAAAGGAGGCGCAACAAGGAGTTTTAAAAAAGGGAAATTTAAAGGATGAAATACCCAAAAGATCGGAGAAGCATCTTAATATTCGAGAAGACGGAACCCGGTATAGGGCTGAAAGGATTTGGGTACCAAAATTTGGAGATATGAGAGAAATGGTACTTAGAGAAGCTCATAAAATCAGATACTCAATACATCCTGGAACGGGGAAGATGTACAAGGATCTCAAGAAACATTTTTGGTGGCCGGGTATGAAAGCCGATGTTGCTAAATACGTAGGAGAATGTTTGACGTGTTCTAAGGTCAAAGCTGAGCATCAAAAACCATCAGGTCTACTTCAACAACCCGAAATCCCGGAATGGAAATGGAAAAACATTACCATGGATTTCATCACTAAATTGCCAAGGACTGCAAGTGGTTTTGATACTATTTGGGTAATAGTTGATCGTCTCACCAAATCAGCACACTTCCTGCCAATAAGAGAAGATGACAAGATGGAGAAGTTAGCACGACTGTATTTGAAGGAAGTCGTCTCCAGACATGGAATACCAATCTCTATTATCTCTGATAGGGATGGCAGATTTATTTCAAGATTCTGGCAGACATTACAGCAAGCATTAGGAACTCGTCTAGAAATGAGTACTGCCTATCATCCACAAACTGATGCGCAGAGCGAAAGGACGATACAAACACTTGAAGACATGCTACGAGCATGTGTTATTGATTTTGGAAACAGTTGGGATCGACATCTACCGTTAGCAGAATTTTTCTACAACAACAGCTACCATTCAAGCATTGAGATGGCGCCGTTTGAAGCACTTTATGGTAGAAAGTGCAGGTCTCCGATTTGTTGGAGTGAAGTGGGGGATAGACAGATTACGGGTCCGGAGATTATACAAGAAACTACCGAGAAGATCATCCAAATTCAACAACGGTTGAAAACCGCCCAAAGTCGACAAAAGAGCTACGCTGACATTAAAAAGAAAAGATATAGAATTTGAAATTGGAGAGATGGTCATGCTTAAAGTTGCACCTTGGAAAGGCGTTGTTCGATTTGGTAAACGAGGGAAATTAAATCCAAGGTATATTGGACCATTCAAGATTATTGATCGTGTCGGACCAGTAGCTTACCGACTTGAGTTACCTCAACAACTCGCGGCTGTACATAACACTTTCCACGTCTCGAATTTGAAGAAATGTTTTGCTAAAGAAGATCTCACTATTCCGTTAGATGAAATCCAAATCAACGAAAAACTTCAATTCATCGAAGAACCCGTCGAAATAATGGATCGTGAGGTTAAAAGACTTAAGCAAAACAAGATACCAATTGTTAAGGTTTGATGGAATGCTCGTAGAGGACCCGAGTTCACCTGGGAGTGTGAAGATCAGATGAAGAAGAAATACCCGCATCTATTTCCAGAAGATTCGTCAACACCTTCAAAAGTTTAAAATTTCGGGACGAAATTTATTTAACGGGTAGGTACTGTAGTGACCCGAACTTTTCCATGTTTATATATATTAATTGAGATTGATATTTACATGATTAAATGTCTCCAACATGTTAAACAATCAAACTTGTTAAGACTTGATTAATTGAAATATGTTTCATATAGACAATTGACCACCCAAGTTGACCGGTGATTCACAAACGTTAAAACTTGTAAAAACTATATGATGACATATATATGGATATATATATATAGTTAACATGATACTATGATAAGTAAACATATCATTAAGTATATTAACAATGAACTACATATGTAAAAACAAGACTACTAACGTAATGATTTTTAAACGAGACATATATGTAACGATTATCGTTGTAAAGACATTTAATGTATATATATCATATTAAGAGATATTCATACATGATAATATCATGATAATATAATAATTTAAAATCTCATTTGATATTATAAATATTGGGTTAACAACATTTAACAAGATCGTTAACCTAAAGGTTTCAAAACAACACTTACATGTAACGACTAACGATGACTTAACGACTCAGTTAAAATGTATATAAATGTAGTGTTTTAATATGTATTTATACACTTTTGAAAGACTTCAATACACTTATCAAAATACTTCTACTTAACAAAAATGCTTACAATTACATCCTCGTTCAGTTTCATCAACAATTCTACTCGTATGCACCCGTATTCGTACTCGTACAATACACAGCTTTTAGATGTATGTACTATTGGTATATACACTCCAATGATCAGCTCTTAGCAGCCCATGTGAGTCACCTAACACACGTGGGAACCATAATTTGGCAACTAGCATGAAATATCTCATAAAATTACAAAAATATGAGTAATCATTCATGACTTATTTACATGAAAACAAAATTACATATCCTTTATATCTAATCCATACACCAACGACCAAAAACACCTACAAACACTTTAATTCTTCAATTTTCTTCATCTAATTGATCTCTCTCAAGTTCTATCTTCAAGTTCTAAGTGTTCTTCATATATTCTACAAGTTCTAGTTACATAAAATCAAGAATACTTTCAAGTTTGCTAGCTCACTTCCAATCTTGTAAGGTGATCATCCAACCTCAAGAAATCTTTGTTTATTACAGTAGGTTATCATTCTAATACAAGGTAATAATCATATTAAAACTTTGGTTCAATTTCAATAACTATAACAATCTTATTTCAAGTGATGATCTTACTTGAACTTGTTTTCGTGTCATGATTCTGCTTCAAGAACTTCGAGCCATCCAAGGATCCGTTGAAGCTAGATCCATTTTTCTCTTTTCCAGTAGGTTTATCCAAGGAACTTAAGGTAGTAATGATGTTCATAACATCATTCGATTCATACATATAAAGCTATCTTATTCGAAGGTTTAAACTTGTAATCACTAGAACATAGTTTAGTTAATTCTAAACTTGTTCGCAAACAAAAGTTAATCCTTCTAACTTGACTTTTAAAATCAACTAAACACATGTTCTATATCTATATGATATGCTAACTTAATGATTTAAAACCTGGAAACACGAAAAACACCGTAAAACCGGATTTACGCCGTCGTAGTAACACTGAGGGCTGTTTTGGGTTAGTTAATTAAAAACTATGATAAACTTTGATTTAAAAGTTGTTATTCTGAGAAAATTATTTTTATTATGAACATGAAACTATATCCAAAAATTATGGTTAAACTCAGAGTGGAAGTATGTTCTAAAATGGTCATCTAGACGTCGTTCTTTCGACTGAAATGACTACCTTTACAAAAACGACTTGTAACTTATTTTTCCCACGATAAACCTATACTTTTTCTGTTTAGATTCATAAAATAGAGTTCAATATGAAACCATAGCAATTTGATTCACTCAAAACGGATTTAAAATGAAGAAGTTATGGATAAAACAAGATTGGATAATTTTTCTCATTTTAGCTACGTGAAAATTGGTAACAAATCTATTCTAACCATAACTTAATCAACTTGTATTGTATATTATGTAATCTTGAGATACCATAGACACGTATACAATGTTTCGACCTATCATGTCGACACATCTATATATATTTCGGAACAACCATAGACACTCTATATGTGAATGTTGGAGTTAGCTATACAGGGTTGAGGTTGATTCCAAAATATATATAGTTTGAGTTGTGATCAATACTGAGATACGTATACACTGGGTCGTGGATTGATTCAAGATAATATTTATCGATTTATTTCTGTACATCTAACTGTGGATAACTAGTTGTAGGTTACTAACGAGGACAGCTGACTTAATAAACTTAAAACATCAAAATATATTAAAAGTTTTGTAAATATATTTTGAACATACTTTGATATATATGTATATATTGTTATAGGTTCGTGAATCAACCAGTGGCCAAGGCTTACTTCCCGACGAAGTAAAAATCTGTGAAAGTGAGTTATAGTCCCACTTTTAAAATCTAATATTTTTGGGATGAGAATACATGCAGGTTTTATAAATGATTTACAAAATAGACACAAGTACGTGAAACCACATTCTATGGTTGAATTATCGAAATCGAATATGCCCCTTTTTATTAAGTCTGGTAATCTAAGAATTAGGGAACAGACACCCTAATTGACGCGAATCCTAAAGATAGATCTATTGGGCCTAACAAACCCCATCCAAAGTACCGGATGCTTTAGTACTTCGAAATTTATATCATATCCGAAGGGTGTCCCGGAATGATGGGGATATTCTTATATATGCATCTTGTTAATGTCGGTTACCAGGTGTTCACCATATGAATGATTTTTATCTCTATGTATGGGATGTGTATTGAAATATGAAATCTTGTGGTCTATTGTTACGATTTGATATATATAGGTTAAACCTATAACTCACCAACATTTTTGTTGACGTCTAAAGCATGTTTATTCTCAGGTGAATACTAAGAGCTTCCGCTGTTGCATACTAAAATAAGGACAAGATTTGGAGTCCATGTTTGTATGATATTGTGTAAAAACTGCATTCAAGAAACTGATTTCGATGTAACATATTTGTATTGTAAACCAATATGTAATGGTCGTGTGTAAACAGGATATTTTAGATTATCATTATTTGATAATCTACGTAAGGCTTTTTAAACCTTTATTTATGAAATAAAGGTTATGGTTTGTTTTAAAAATGAATGCAGTCTTTGAAAAACGTCTCATATAGAGGTCAAAACTTCGCAACGAAATCAATTAATATGGAACGTTTTTAATCAATAAGAACGGGACATTTCATAACTAAGTGTGGGGAGATTCAAATGTTCTAAAAAATAATATAATGCTGTCTAGAGTTAGATTTTCTGTCTTCGTGTAGTTCTCGAGAATGGAATCCGAATGGTCTTTCCCTAGCAGACCCTAAAGAACTAGTCTTCTCCCTTCATTCTGAATTTTGGTGTTTTTAGGTTTTACGAGATGAAGAATTCCTTTGATTTGAATCATGGTCTACTACTACACACTATGATTACTAAACGTAAAAATAACACTTTCCCGAGTGAGCTGGTATCATTCATAAGAGGCAAAATGGATGAAGTAAGGAAAGAACTCAGAAAAGATCATAATAAGACAAATTTTGGTAAAGGAAAATCAAAATCTGCAGCAAAAAGAAGAGCACGACACCTTGAAAGATGTCATAAATGTGGAAAATGGTCACACGAAGGGAAATGTTCAAACAATCAAACACATTCCAATACCGAGTTCGTTACTTTATGAAGAGAAGGACCGTTCATATGTTTAGAAGAAAAGTTATTGAAAAATCGTGGTTACGCCTATGTAGCTATGGAAAACCAAATCGAACGAATCTCCTATGAGTCGACTAAAGTAGGTCTCTGAGAATTCTATCTCACAGGTAAGTGTGTACAGTTTTTATTTTATTTATATTTATTGCTTTTAACCTTTTGTTAATAAACGCTTAATCGTTCGCTATAAAGTATTAAATGGATATTCAATAAAATTAGGTATAATAAACCAAAATTATTAATATCATACAAAAATTTAATTCATCACTGCGAAATTTACCGTTTATTCATAAGGTATAAATATCTTTAATCAATCAATCCAAAATATTTCAGAAATTCGTCAGGAGTAAAACTAGGAAATATAGCCGAAATTACTTTACCCAAAAGAGGGACGTATATTTTTGTAAATATTTTATTGATTAAAGTGGGATAAAAGACCAAAAAGATTTTTATTTTATTTTTACCTTGTTTTTAACACCAATATATAATTATAATATTTTAAATGAAAGTTTGTAAAATTACTATATATAAATACTAATAATATTTATATGAAATTTTATGCATTTTAAATTTAAGTTTGGTGTGAATTTAAAAACATAAATTTACTTTACTTCATTATGTTAAAAATTTGATTTCTAAAATTCATCGTGAGTTGAAGACTAGGTCGTTGAACCGAAATTGCTTTACCCGAGGGCAGGACGAGAAATTTTGTTATCATTATTTTTAATCTTAGTGATTTAAAGCATGCCAAAAATATTAAAAAAATCAAAAATCTTTGCTTTTAAAACAACGCTTTTCAAATGACAAATTTTAAAATTTTGTAGAGGGACGAACTAGGTGAACGTACCGAAACGCCCCCAATCTAAAAAAAACAAAATTTTAAATTAATTAATTAATTAATTATTTTACAAGTAAAAGGTTTAATAAAAAAAAAGGAGCACCGCACTCGCGGAGATCCTGAGGGGAAAAACCCACCGCAGTCGCGGAGCAACTAAAACCCAGACCAGTTAACTGGTCGAGACAGAGCAGTCTCCACACACACATCTCATATTTTCTGCGAAAAATACCCAAAAAAAACACACAAATTCGTAAATTTTCACCTAAAATCACCAAATCTTCACTAAAATCACGATGAGGAGATTCCTAACAAGAAATTTTTCAAGGAGATCGGTAAATTTCTACACCAAACACTCTTTAATTCGTATTTATAGTGTTCTTGAGCAAAAATTATACCTAATTTAATTTTGGTGATTTATAGCTTAATTATGCTTAAATTGTTTGTGTATTATGCCTGTATAACCTAGATTGATGCTATTTAACATGAATAGAAGCCTTAAACTTCAAATTTTTAAAAATCTAGGGTTTGTGTTCTTGAGCAAAATTGGGGCTTTTTTATATAAACGAGTTATGGCCAAATTTTGTTGTTAGTTCATGCTTAATTAAGTAGTGTAACATGTTTAGGTTGCTAAATAATCAAAACTTTGATCCTAAACATGATTTTTGAGCATTAAAGTGGACTTTTTAAGTCTAAAATACATGAACTTGATTAATTTGATATGAATGCCATTTGAAACTTGTTTAATTGCTAGTAATGTTTATTTTGACATGTTATTTGAGTAGAATGCTTATGAACATTGTATACATTTTCATATATGTTTATTTGTAAAAGTGTAGAATTATTATTATTATGAAAAATGCGTATAAGTTTAATATTGTTCAAACATGTCATTATGATTATTTTAATTTATGATTTTGCTAACACTAATGCAAATTTGGATGCACAAAAATTGTGTTTAATGTGTTTTGCATACTGAAAGGGGTGAATCTTCATCCGCTTTCCAGGCTCACAATGCTCCTCCTGAGAATGCAGATGAACAAGAAATCAACAATCAGTACAGACAAAATCTTCCTCATCAAGTCATTTCATATTCAACTATACATGAGGCAGATTTATACCCTAATTTAAGATTTGATAGATAATGGATAGATTATTCAAAATATCAGAGGAACTTACTCATTCTTCAGTCTAAGGATGTTGAAGTACCCAGGGTGATAGATTGAGAACAGTTAAAAATAGTGGGATTAGCCAAACGAATCAGGGAATTACTTTACCAAAGGTATGGTAATTCTACTTTTAATGATTGGGAACGTTTATTCACTATACGTAGGCATGTTTATAGAGAATGGTGTGTAGAATTATTAAGTAGTGTTGAAATAAATGATCAGGTAGCTAGCTTAACCGATCAGAGTTTTATTCGATTTTTGTTAGGAGGTGTGATGCGCCATATGTCTCTATTAGATATGGCTCAGGCCTTGTGTATATATACGCCTGAGAAATTAGTATCTAATGATTGTCAAAGGTTGATAATTAATGGTAGAAGGGTTGATGATAATTTTGATGAGAATGAATTATGGAGTAGAATGTCTAGACATAATCGATTTCGTGGGGGATTTTACTCTTATACCGATATTGATAGAGCTGAGCTAAGAGTGATTCATAGGTTCTTAGCAAACTCAATTACACAACGAGGTAGGAATAATGAAAAAGTAAATGAAAATGATCTATTTTACCTCATGTGTATTAGAGACCCACAGAGCTTTGTAAACATACTTTATTTTGTGGGTTATTACTTATCGGCAATGGTAAGGGGTATGCGACCTAATAGTATAATAGGAGGTGGAATTTTCATTACTTTAATTGCTGAGTATCTCAATGTGGATAGAAGTCAGGGGGGATTATTAGTTGCAATACCAGAACCCCGTGATAGAATTGATTTACACGTGTATCATGGTGTAAAGGTTTTAAAGAAACAACATAACGCTGCAGTACTATATGATGGCACGCATCCACAGGTAGAACGAGATTAGGAGCAAGGTAATGCGGGTGGAGGAAACCAGATGACAGATATACAAAGAATAATGGCCTAAAGTGTATACAATCAGGTTATGCAACGTGAGTTTCAGGCTTGGCAATATCTTCAAGAATATACCAAAGCCTATTTAGCATCTCAAGGTAGGAACTACATTCCTACTGAACCGGCCTGTTTTCCTCCATGGACCGACGATACACGACCACCTTTTCCTACATATGACCCATTCCAAGCGTATCAAAACATATACCACGAACCTTGGAACCCCTTCTGGTACAATCAGACCTAATTTTCTTAGTCTTATTTATTTTATTATTTGTAATGTTACTACTTTTAATATTTATTTTGGTATTGTAATAGTTTTTATAGTTTTCTAACGTTTTAAATATTAGATTTTATAAATTTTTTAACGTGGCGCGATATACCCAACTTCAAAAATATATATAAATATGTTTGTAGTTTATCTTATGTACAAAACAGGGTAAAACAGCGCACTTTCAAAGTCTGACATTAAGTTCAGCAAAAGCTATTAATTTTGACGACAAGATGAAAAACAAATGTGATATAACAACTGCAGGAATGAACAAATGATGTGCACCATTTATCATTCAAACAAAGAACAATATATTTGGAAACTTTGGTAAATCATAATCATCTTTTTACGCTAATCACCCTCATAAATTTAAATTTTTTCTGATTTCTTGAAAATGAGGGCATTGCAAGATCTTAAGTGTGGGAAGGGATTAAATTCTTTCGGGTTTTAAACATTTGACTTATACACTTGGTTTAATAGCCACCGTTAAACTTTACTAGTAACGCAGTAGTTGTATGAGAATCTAGTGCTCTCTGATAATAAAGAACAGCCCTAGTCTTATATACTGACTACCCACTTCTAGTAAAATTTTTAAAAATTTTCAACAAAATGAACTCAAAATCATGTTTATACATATTTATGAACGATAAAACTAGGTATTAACACCGAAATTATTGGTACCTCGAAAAGGACATAAATTGATAAACAACCTAAAATGCTTGAATTCATTTAAAATGAAATAGAAGAGAATAAAAAGGCAAAGAAAGAAAAATAAAAGCCAAGTGTGGGAAAAATTTACCAAGTTATTTAAAACATATATCACATATTTTTGTACAAATAATTGAAGATACTTTTGTTTTAGAAGATATAAATCAGTTTTACCTAGTTTATTGTAATATAAATAGAATTTAAAAGGAAGTAAAGTCTTCCGAGAAAAGGACACCCGCTTCTTGATTTAGGTCAGGAAGTTGTCGTCCAGACCAGTTGTAGAGTCTACGAAAAACCTTGAAAAGTTTTCTCGAAAATCAGCTGGAAATCCACGGACCTCAGCATCAAACAGGGTCGCCAAGTGGTCAGACTTATCCTAACTATGAGAGGATCTGTCTCGTACAATGGGGGCACCGTGCAAATTAGCTTATAAGACTAATAAATCAGATCCCCAGAAAGGATAATCTCTTTAAAAGATTAAAAATCAGCATTTAAGCCTGATATTACTCAATCCTTGAGATTGACCTTAAAGATTGAGAATTACAAACTCATAAAATTCAATGATATCTAAACTCGAGCTTGAACGAGAAAATATTTTGATCAAAATTAAAACCGATTTGTTTTCTAAAAACATATTTTCAATGCGTTCATTACCATTGAACATAAAATCCTAGGAATTCACCTGGAATTCATTAGGTCACCTGAACCAAATCAGGTGTCAACTGTAAGAACGGTGGTTGCAAAGCATGGTCGAAGACAAGACCTTGTGCCAGACCGAAAAATTATACGGTGATCTTTGCTATTGCTCCTACAAAGGATAGTAATTGCATTCGACACGTTTTTGACCATAATTATTTGCATGTCATGGGACATTGCCTTAACAGTTGTTTTTAACGCTTTCCTTTACAACCGGACGGTAGTTTACTGAAAGGTAATATATGGAGCAAGTATATTGGACGTGTTGCTTTCCTAATACAAGGTTAGCAAGTGGGTGACACAAAACCGCAAGTTTTGAGCTAAAATTTTCAAATCTGAAACCCACAAAACCCACAAAAACAATTTGCGAACACCGGTGAAGGGTTATTCTGGAAAACTTGTCTAGGTAAAAGCTACATTGAATTTTCAAAAGATCAAATATTTTCATAAAGATCCAATTTCCTAAATGATCTAAATTTTTATAGTCATGTGGGACTGTAAACCACAATGTTACTATCATTGTTCATACCACCTTATCAAAATCACTGATGTACAAAGTGAGAAGAATAAAGAAGTGATTCTAGTAAAGTTATATTCAAGTTCTATATTTCTTGAGGATAAACAACGCTCAAGTGTGGGAATATTTGATAATGCTAAAAACGAACATATATTTCATAGCATTATCCTTCAAGAAAGACAAGCTTTTAGTTGCAATTGTTCTAATTTCAAGTAATTATCGTTTAAATAGTAAAAGGTGAATACAAAAGACAGATTCGATGATTTGAAGACGCAAATGACCAAAACGCTAAAAAGTACAAAGTACAATCCAAGTGGTCCAATTTATTGATGAGAAACGTCTAAAAATTACAAGAGTACAAGCCAAGAAACACAAAGTACAAGATATCTAAGCGTACGAAAGGACGTTCGAAAATCCGGAACCTAGACATGAACCCACTATCAACGCGCGACGCAACGGACCTAAAATTACAAATTAACTATGCACATAAATATAATATAATATATAATTAATTATGTAAATTATATATATATTATATTTATATATTAAATAAATAAACGTCGGCAAGCTAGGATCCAAACTTTGTGTGAGCTGGAAATGGAAGCTCCGCAGTCGCGGAGCTGTGAGGTACAAAACCTCAGCAATCGCGGAGCACACCAGGACCCAAATCCCACTATAAAAGGACATGCAATTCGACGATCATATTACACCATTTCTTTCTTTCTTCCTTCTGTAAAGATATATATATATATATTTATATATATATATATATATATATATATATATATATATATATTTTAATTATAATTTTAATATTATGTTAATAATAATAAGGTTATAGTAGCGAATGTTTTAAGGTTTGTAAGTCGAAACTCTGTCCGTGTAACACTACGCGATTAATACTCATTGTAAGTTATGTTCAACCTTTTTAAATTAATGTCTCATAACTAAGTTATTATTATGCTTATTTAAGCCGAATTAATCATGATGTTGGACTATATATTAAAGACGGGGTTATTGGGCTTTGGACCATAATTGGGGTTTGGACAAAAGACAGACACTTGTGGAAATTGGACTATGGGCTATTAATGGGCTTTATATTAATTAAATTATATCACGTTGATTTAATATAGAGATTTATAATTTGACGTATTTATATATAACCACATACGCTTGACCGGGTACGGTGGGCGGGATATCTATAAATACTGATAATTGTTCATTTGACCGGACACGGGGATGGATTAATAGTCAATGGACTCATTAAAACAGGGGTGGATTACATTCAAGGGTAATTGGTGTAATTGTTAACAAAGTATTAAAACCTTGGATTATACGCAGTCGATAATCTGGTGTATTCTTTAAACAAAGTATTAAGACCTTGTTATAGTTTGAATCCCCAATTAGTTGGAATATTTGACTTCGGGTATAAGGTTAATTTGACGAAGACTCTCGCACTTTATAATTATGACCGATGGACTATTATGGACAAAACCAGATGGACATATCAAATAATCCAGGACAAAGGACAATTAACCCTTGGTAATAAATTAAAATCAACACGTCAAACATCATGATTACGGAAGTTTAAATAAGCATAATTCCTTTATTTATATCTCATCGCACTTTTATTTATCGTCATTTTATTTATCGTACTTTTATTTTATTACACTTTTAATTATCATACTTTTATTTTATCACATTTTTATTTATCGTCATTTACTTTACGCTTTAAATTAAGTTATATTTAATATTTTGCATTCGGACTTAAAATCGAAACCGGTCATTAAATGGTAAAACCCCCCTTTAATAATAATAATACTTATATAAATATATATATATATATATATATATATATATATATATATATATATATATATATATATATATATATATATATATATATATATGTATATATATATATATATACAAATATATTTTTAAAAAAAATATAGCGTTAAACTCAGCTGTATCCCTGTGGAACGAACCAGACTTACTAAAAACTACACTACTCTACAATTAGGTACACTGTCTATAAGTGTTATAGCAAGGTTTAGGTATATCCATTCTATAAATAAATAAATAACTTGTGTAAAATTGTATCGTATTTAATAGTATTTCGTAGTAAAATATAATCTATTTCGTACTACATCTCGCACACATCATGCACGTACTAAGTTTATATGCTTAGTTACTACACCAGCATGGTTCGAGACCGGCAATCTACTCCTAGTCTAATCAGAGGTTGCACTACGAAAGGGATCTCTCTCGGAATCCAAAGCTCAGGTTGACAAACTATAACCGTTGTGCCTTAGTCAAGCTTGCATTGTATCCGATAGAGTTCTCTTACCAAGGAGTGACACAGATAGTGTACTCTGAATCGGGGTTCGCGACTTCCCAATAACAGAGCGGGAACTACGTTCTTTTAGTTGAAAAAGCGATTGAATTTAAAATATATTCGGAAAGCATCTCAACACATACACAAATTACAATATTATTTTAGCAGCGTAACTAATTACGTCATAATATACCCTAAAGATAACTACTCGCTAATCATTGTAACAATATCATAAATCATAAAAATGAAAGACATTATATAAAGATAAAGGATAGAAGTACCAGGAGATTAACTGATTTCCAAAAACACAAAAGTAACAACTTCAGACTCCAGACCACTCCTAATACAAACTTCAACATTCACCTCCGGGTACTAAATTTCCTGCTCGGAGAAGAAAGCTTCGAAAGTATGACTAATTGTAGTGAAAGAGTGAAAATTGAAGTGTGAAGTGTGTGGAAAATTTAATGACAAATGTTCCTTTAAATAAACGTTAATATACGGGTGCTAGTATAAATTTAATACCATATTCGTTATATAAAAGACTAGGTCTAGGTGAATTAACTCCCACTAGAATGTCCATTTGTTTGGTTGATAGTTCTTTTAATTATCCGATAGGTATAGCAGAAAATATACCCGTAAACATTGATAAATTCACCTTTCCCGCTGATTTCGTTATCCTAGAAATGAAAGAAAATGATAAAATACCAATAATATTAGGTCGACCATTTCTAAGAACCGCTACTTTTGAATTCCAAATGCAAACTAATACATATAGCCTGGGAATAGGTGACGATAGAATTACTTTAAATAATCAACTTGAACTTGACCTCACTTGTCCTACTATAAAATATGTGGAAACATGTATTGACGAAGAATTTAATGAATTTTTATTAATGGACATAAATGAACTTGTATGTGAAATCAAAGAAGAAAATCTTGATGATGAATTTGAAGAATTAATGAAAGATGAAATGAATAAACTAATATAACAGGAACATGAACCTATAACCGATGAATTAAGAATAAAACACTCTCTTAAAACTCCACCAAAATTGGAATTAAAAGAATTACCTCTTCATATAGAATAAGCTTTTCTAAAAGATGACTCTGAACTACCTGTAATCATTTCCTCCGAATTATCTAAAGTTCAAAAAGAATAGCTCTTAGATGTCCTGAAAAAACATAAAAAGGCCTTCGTTTGGAAAACCTCTGATATATCCGGGAATTGACCCCACCTTTTATACTCATAAAATTTTATTAGAGGAAAACTCAAAACCCGTAATTCAAACACAAAGACGTTTAAATCCTAATATGGCTGAAGTAGTAAAAAATGAAGTTTTAAAACTATTAGTCGCGGGAATGATTTAT
The DNA here is from genome assembly GCF_046630445.1 of Rutidosis leptorrhynchoides. Lineage (NCBI taxonomy): Eukaryota > Viridiplantae > Streptophyta > Magnoliopsida > Asterales > Asteraceae > Rutidosis > Rutidosis leptorrhynchoides. The sequence continues at coordinate 205,204,577 of NC_092343.1, read as the reverse complement.
CCTATATCCGATAGCCAATGGGTTAGCCTAGTTCAATGCGTCTCTAAAAAGAAAGGAACCACTGTTATCTTAAAAGAAAATAATGAATTAATTCCTACTCGAACCATTACTGGTTGGCGAGTTTGTATAGATTACCGTAAGCTAAATGAAGCTACTCGAAAAGATCATTTCAAACTTCCATTTATTGATCAAATGATTGAAAGATTAGCTGGAAAAGAATATTACTATTTCTTGGATGGTCTCTCTAGATACTTTCATATTCCAATTGACCCTAAGGATCAAGAGAAAAAACCACGTTCACTTGTCCTTTTGGTACATTCCCTTACCGAAGAATGCCGTTTGGGTTATGAAATGCCCCTGGCACTTTCCAAAGATGTATGACAGCTATCTTTCACGACATGGTGGAAGATTTTATGGAAGTATATATGGATGACTTTTTCGTCTTTGGAACATCCTATGACTCTTGCCTGTCCAATTTTGATAAAATGCTCGCTCCTTGTGAAAAGACAAACGTCGTTCTTAACTGGGAAAAATGCCATTTCATGGTGAAAGAAGGTATTGTTCTTGGTCGTAAAATTTTTAATAAAGGGATTGAAGTTGATAAAGCAAAAATCAATGTTATTTCCAACCTTCCTGAACCTACTATTGTTAAATCAATTCGAAGTTTTGTAGGACATGCTGGATTTTATAGACGTTTCATCCAAGATTTCTCCAAAATTGATCGATCATTAACTAAACTTTTAGAAAAAGCCACTCCTTTCGAATTTAATGACGAATGCAAAAAAGCTTTCTCTATTTTAAAAGAAAAACCCACTAATGCGCCTATCATTATATCACCCGATTGGTCTAAACCTTTTGAACTCATGTGACGCTAGTGATTATGCAGTAGGAGCACTCTTAGGGCAATGAAAAGAAAAACATTTCCATCCAATCTACTACGCTAGTAAAACACTTGTTGGAGTCCAATTAAATTATACAACTAATGAAAAAGAACTTTTAGCTATAGTCTTTGCTCTTGATAAATTCCGACCCAACTTAATAATGAACAAAGTAACAGTTTACACTGATCACTCCGCTCTTAAATATTTACTCAAAAAACCCGACTCTAAAGCTCGGCACTTGTGATGGGTTCTACTCTTACAGGAATTTGATATGCAAATGATAAGAAAGGAGCTGAGAATCTTGCAGCAGATCATCTTTCACGTCTAGAAAATCCTAATCTAGACAAATTAGATGAAATTCATGATACATTCCCTGATGAATGCTTAATGATGATCTTAGATGAATCATATCCATGGTTTGCTGACTTTGCAAACTATTTAGCCTCTAAAGAATTAAGAAAGGATTTAACTTATCAGCAAAGAAAAAAATTATTCTCCGATTTAAAGCACTACTTTTGGGAAATTCCTTACTTGTTTAAAGTAGGTCCCAATCAAATTACTCGCCGTTGCGTTCATGGTAAAGAAGCAAATGAAATCTTATTACAATGTCATAGTAGTGCACCGGGAGGACACTTTGGTCCTAACTACATTGCTCGCAAAGTTTTAGATGCAAAATTTTATTGGCCTACCATGTTTCGAGATGCACATAAATTACTTCAAACATGTGATGCATGCCAAAGAGGAGGAAACATCTCTAAACGTAATGAGATGCCCCGTCAGAATATTCTAGAATGCCAAATATCTCATGTATGAGGTATTGATTTCATGTGACCATTTCCTTCTTCTGAGGAAAATAAATATATTCTTGTAGCAGTTGACCACGTTTCTAAATGAGCTGAAGCAAAAGCTCTTCCCACTAATGACTCACGAGTAGTGGTTTTTTCTAAAAAAATTATTTTGTCGATCCGGTTTTCCTAAAGCTTTAATTAGTGACCGTGGAACCCATTTCACTAATCAACTAGTCGGAAAAGTTCTTAAAAGATATGGAGTTAATCACCATTTTTCTACAGCTTACCACCCTCAAACGAGTGGTCAAGTTAAAAACACTAATCGAGTGAAACGACCCAATCCGCCGTTAAACCGTCCCATAATTTTTTTTCTTCTTTTATAACAATTAATACTATTTAAAACGACGCCATGATGTTGTTTTCTAGTTATCTTTAGAACACCTACTAGTACAAAAGACTTTTACAACAACCACTACATAACTTAAAACCATATTTATCGAATCCGATTACACAATCAAAAGACACTAATAAGTTTTTCGACAAAAGATCGAGCATGGTGATTGGGGATACGCTACCCAATCCATATAAATCCAAAAGCACGTCTTCTAAAGCAACCTACGCAAGTCCACTAGTTCCCACACTTACCCGAGCCACCACCTCCACGCGAATCTATAAAAAATGTAAACAGCGAGAGGGTAAGCTATGAAAGCTTAGTGCGTATAAACATACTATATACATACATATGCATAAATGAACACGTACAACCAAACACATAAAGTAAACACATACCGCATCCAAATATAACTAGTAACCTATACCTAATGTACCACCAAGCTAAAATCGCAGGATTAGCTACAACATACAATAAGTATATAAACGCATATATAAAAATATAACCAAGACACCAAGGTTAACCCCTTAACCTCATACATATGAAGGTTGGCTGAACTACCCGAGCCTTAGTGAATTCGCACTACCCGAGATTCACTTCCTACACTGCTTTAACAACCGAGGTTGGCCGAACTACCTGTGCCTTAGTGAATTCGCACCACCCGAGATTCACCACCTCATCACTAAGATGACCGAACTACCCGAGTCATCATTAATCCGCACTACCCGAGATTCATCTCCTCCACATCATCAACAATGACGGGGTTGGCCCGACATGCCAATGTGAATCCGTATACTCCAAAGATTCACTACCCCCAGGGTGGTAACCCAAAACGCACAAGCGTACAACATGGACTCAAACTCCAAGAATCCATTTTCCCATCATATGTAGAGTGAATCCGAGCAAGGATCACTCTACCAACCCGCACCCATCCTATGCATACATACGCATATAATATCTTTACACTCACCTTGAAATCTTGATGGATGCAACCGAATAATCCGCAATCGCTAATGGAATGTACATATTCCATTAATCACATAACAAACAACACCATTAGGGTGGATTTATAAATCAACCTAAATTGACACTTAGTGCAATCTCGACCCAAATGCACTTCAAAGCACAAATCGCGCCCAAACTAACCAATAATCACTAACACAAGTGAGAATGGTCCTAATACACCAATCAAACCCAATCATAAGTGTTAAACACCTATCTTGCCTAAATTGACACATAAACCATAATTTTGACCCATTTTAAAATTAGTCAACCAAAACACCCAAAATGGTTCCAACAACGCCAACTTAACTAAACCACAAGTTTTAAACACTTGTCTTCACCAAAATCAACTTACAACTCTTAAATTGACCCAATTCAAAAACAAGTTTCCAACAACACCCATTTGGGTTCTTTCAACAACATAATCACTAATCATAGTGATTACACTCAAATTAAAGCCCTAATCATGGCTAAATCATCAATCAACCCAGAACCCACCACCAACAACAACAACAATAACTTGCTACAACTAACCCATTTGAGGTCTAGATGGATTTTCTGAACAATTAGAACCCAAACCCTAACTTGAATATCAAATCATAAAGATGAAATTCGGAGTTGAGACCTACCAATACCACAAAAATGATGCCGTTGATGAGTAGAACAACTTTAACACTTGAGAGTTGTCCCGAAACACTCTTCTTCTTCTCCAAATGGAGCTTCCTCTCACATAAATGGGTTTCTCACTCTAGGGTTTGATGAAGGAGGTGAAGTGTGTGAAAAATGAGGTTGGGATAAGGTTTGGAACTGATCTCAAGCATATAACCCGATTTCAAAGTGAAAAGACACAAATGCCCCCATTTTTAACCCAAAAACAAGCCTAAAATAGACTTCCTGCACAAATGTCGCGTTTCGCGACACACCTACATGGAACACGACATACTGATCAAGACCCAAGGAAAATTAACCATCGCTTTTTGACCCTGTTTGTCGCGGATCGCGACATCCCCAAACGCGACATACCCTACTAAAACGCGATACTTGACCTGATGCACCCCAATTCCACTTTTAATAACATCTAAGGTCAAACGTGGTCCTTAAACGCATCCTAAAGATTTAAACACCTACCTTGGGCTCCGTATGACGCCCCGAGCGTCATGTTTAGAAAAATGGGGTGTTACAACTCTCCCCCACTTAAATTCGATCACGTCCTAGTGATCTTAGTCACTTAATCGTTCGGACCCACACTCTATGGTCCTCAAACAATCGTTCCATTCCGATTCCCACCACATTCCTCGTTAACCCGGAGATCATTCCATTGACCAATTAACACTTGCACACATTTGAAACATGTAATGCACACAACAACCGAAGCTTACAACGATCACTTAGATTACGCGGAATCACCATGTATTCTTCCAACTCCTCTAGGCAATTCTTCTCAATGAGTCACCTTCAACAAATAAATCGTCACCCTTGATTTATCGAATCCACAAATTCAAGCACAAGAACCTGCTCAATCCCTCACATCGAGAAAACGCATCCAATCTCGAACTGAGATATCAACTCCTAGCGTACCCAAACCAAGTACATTGCTAGTAACAACCACATGCCAAAAATAAGGTCAACAACCAACCCGATGAAGACCAAAATGAAAGCGAATCCTAACGAATAACACTTACCACTCAACAACCCTTGTAGTGCACAAACACAGCTAATACACAACTACCGCAAATACGTGAGCAAAACACGACTATTGCATCATAATTCACACCAAAATGGCCGAAATAACCCAAAATTCACCAACCCAATCCATATTTCCTACAACGATATGACCGCACAGCCCGAGTCATTGTGAATATGCACAAACTGATATTCACTACCTCCACCACATAGTATAACCGAGGATGGCCGTGCAACAGAGCCTTAATGAATCCGAACCACCCGACATTCACTACCTCAAACTATGAGTCCGACCAACAGGGACAATCGTACTACCCGAAATATTGTGAATACGAAACTCGATATTCACGTCCCAAATAAGAACGCAATGGATGGTACTCTCATTCCCCATCGGTACTCGCATTTCCCGATAACGTTATACCATGATGATATAACACTACTCCCAAGGTGAAGTTAGCGGACCGAGTCAACGGCCATAACCCACCAATCACACACGCTCTTTTGGCCTCAATCAATGAGTAGTGTAGCATCGCGCACTGAACACACCATAGTGAATCCTCACGGAATACACTAACTATACGGTCAACCACATCCGCGTCATGGTGATACCGGCTCCGTGGTTCACACCATACGCATTGTCATGATGCTACCGGCTCCTTGGTTCACATCATAACACACCCGCACATGCTATGGTTCTACCATTGCCGTGGTCCATACCATAGCACACAACGTCATCACAATCGAGCAAGAACCACCTATCTCGTACATGGGCACACAACGATAATTCTCTAGAAGAGAATCCGACACGCACATCCCTTAACCGGGGATCTCACCTTGCTCGACAAACACGTCCATTTATCTCCCAAAGAGATTCACCACATTACCACCTCGGTGATAATTTAAATCTAAAACCATAAGTACAATTTATTACAAACCGTACTTTTACCACAATTGACCAACGTAGATGTCATCACTAGCCCGAAATCTATACGGGCTCTGTCCAACATCAACTCACTAAACACTTTTGGCGCGGGAGTACAGACTCCCCCACTTAGAGCTCCGTTCCATAACCACATCATCGAAATAAAAGTATCCCGCGAAACCACTATCTACTCATTGTTGACTTAGTCAACCGCCGAGCCCATCTCCGTCTCACCGAGACTCATACAACCAATCATGCTAAAGGAAGATAAGATCCATCTGTCTTGTATCCCATGATATACACATCAAAATACCTTACTCTATCCTTGAGCACACGAAGGATTTCGGATCATCCTTCGCTACTTCAACCGAAGTACTTACCAAACCGTATAAGTATCACTCTAGCAATCACCGGGTTGCTATCACTTGTAACTTTCACACCGTCACTCAAGCACATAAGGGTTTCTCACCGGTACCCTAGTTCAATGTAACCGCAACACCATCGGAGTCGAATACTACGCTGGTAGATATGAAAGAGGCACCTAACATTGCGTCCCGTAGACTCCATTACCCACATACATCGAGATCAAACACTCGATCTCTCGGGTTCCAACCACCCGATGAACCTCATGGTTCCACCATTCTCAACATAAAAGCAAACACGCTCTTAACAACCGAACACCAAAGCCCATTCCCATGGCTTGCTAGAAACATTTCCCAAACACTAAGGAATGCTTGGTTGCACCAAGTCTTACGCCCTTCATCCACCAATCCAAACGCCACTGTAGGGTAATTTCATTAGGGATGTCACCCATAATAATAATATGCATGACACAATGCATTTAACAAACCTGAACCCTTCGGTACACAATAAATAATTAAGGACATATTTATTAAAATGAAAATTACCTTAATGTCTCCTCGTGGCATTCGCCGCCGCCAACTCGGAACAATCCGGCTTGCGATGTCCCTCTTTATGACAATAGTAGCACATTCCGTCATCACTTCTCTGCATTGTGCACTCCCATAACTTTTGGCCCCTAACACTACAATTGAAACATCTAGGTGCACGAGAACCCATCGTACCTTTCCCTACATTACCCGTACTCGCACTTGCACCCTTAGTTTTCTTACTTGGGGCACCATACGAATCAACCTTTCTCTTGCTTGAAGATTCACTAATCATCGATCGTGAATGCGATTCGAAACCACTAGCCACCGCGAACAACTCCGCAAATGACTTCCCTTGACCCCTGCTAATTTTATTCCGCAAGTCATCATTCAAAGTTCGATAGAAATCCCCCATCAACGCACGATCATTCCCAATATACTCCGGGGAAAAACGAGCCTTCGCCATAAAGGTCGTCTTGAGAGTATTCAAGTCCATAGATCCTTGTGACAAATTTCGCAACTCATCACGCAAATCCGACAAATCAGCTTGCGTCCGGAACTCCTCAAAGAATTCCTTCTTAAAATCTTCCCATGATAACCCCATAAACGACCCACCACTAACAATATCAATTTTGCCATCCAACCAATCCTTCGCCCTACCCCGCAACAAGCTAGTAGCGAGTCTTGTCCTCTTTTCGGGAGGGCATTCAATAGTGCGAAAACGCCCTTCGACATCCGAGATCCATGTCGTGCTTATCAAAGGATCCGGTTTCCCGTCATACATCGGGGGTTTAGTCCTCATGAAGCTCTTAAGACAACGCTCCATTTCACCACTACTTTGAAATTCGGAATACTTCCTATCCATTTCTTCTCTTAACGCTCCCATTTGCTCCGCCACGGCGGCCAACTCTAGTATTAAACTCATCGTTGCTCGTCTCGATCCCGTTTCTCATCTTCATTCTAAAGAATGCAAAACGATTAGTCCATGAACGTATAAAACCACACGCACAACATCGCGCCATCTTGCTCAATATTCATCGTACATCACTTGTTAGACACGATTTGTACTCGTAACAATGGTAGCTTGTCACGACCCGGAAAATTTTGACTAATTTTAAAACCAAACTCTCGATACGATTTAATATTTTTGACAAGATAAGCCAAGTCTGTTAGGATTAGTCTCAAAAAGTTTGAAGTGTTTCCTATATTCAATTGACCTTCGACTGTTCTCGACGATTCACGAACGCATATTTGTAAATAGATACATATATATGTATGTGTATATAAATACTACCTGAAAATATATAAAATGATATTTGTTTAAAATATATATTATATATTTATGTGATAAAACTTGTTATTTAAAACTGATTATATATAGAGAGAGAGTAAATGGAAAATGAATGATTACGAGCTTAATTGGCAAATGTCGATAACACTCGGTTATGTTTTGTTAGTTTTAATATAAATATTGTACGTGTTCATGAAGGATTGAAATAAAAATTGAATGGTAAATCGATTACGAGGATTTTAGATTTGTTAAAAATATTTTTACCTTTTAAAGTTTAAACATTAGTACTCCGTACATATAAATTGGAACATAAAATAAATAATTATTGAACCTTTTTGATCAGGTTTCCAACAGGTAATGAGTGAAATAATTAAATATAATTAATCTAAAAATTTGGGATTTTTAGGAACACTTTTATACGCAAACTGTTTAGCAATGGACCACGATATGATACCCGTGTTAAGATGTCGGCAGACTAATAGAAAACTGATCTGTGATATTTAGAATTTTAAAAGTAGGATACTATGTGACTAATAGTAAACTGATCCTTGATATTTAGAATTTTAAAAGTAGGATACTGTGCTGTTTTATTATAATCATATATCATTACATCTTATATATACATAAGATGCAGAAACATAGAAGAACTATATCATCTTCACCTTCCATCTTGTTCAAGCTCGACACTCCCCATCTTCGGTTAACCATTTCCACGGCCACCACCATCACAGAATACCACTTTCATCCGCCACCATCAACACCCTCAAAATCCATCACAACCGTCACCCTTTAAAGGGTTAATGAAATCCGTTTGTTTGGATTTATTGTATAACCACTTTCACTCATCAATCAAGAGCACCATCTCCACCATATTCACCACCACTTTCCATGATCACCATGAACACATTCACCATCTCGTTCTAAAAATATACGAACGTACACCTGCAATAATCACCGGTTATCACCAATAGAATCACCATCAAACCTCCATGTTATTTTTCTGTTTCTTTCATGATTATCGAAACCACCGGTTACCATCGATAGCACTTTTCATCGTGAACCACTTCATCAAATACCACCTTGATCTCGCTATATTTACCACCATAAACCGCTCATTTCCACCACCCACATGAACAACCATCCTCCACCATGAACCCATTTAAATCGACACCTCCATCTCATCTTTTCTCTCGTTCTCTCTCTTAATTGAAACCGAGGCTCCCATAACCATGATCACTCAACGTCACCTTCTAATCACCACCACCACTGCCGTTATTTTTTTTTCTATTGTGCAGCCGCTTCACTTTTTCTTCTGTTTTATACTGCAGCCTGCAATTTCTATTTTGATTTCTGTGTAAACCGTCACCAAGTCACCACCACAAACACATTTTCATCAACACCCACTTCATATTAGGATTACTGTATATATATTTTTTATCCGAAAGCCAAGAACCAACCAACCATAGTTGCAGTTGCCTTGTTCTTGTTACGAACAGCTACTGTTCGTTATGCTCACGATTTCAACTGCTGCAACCCATTTTTTTTTCTTCTTCTGTTTCGTTAACCGCCACCCATCAAACATCTATTGTTTTTGCTGCTACATGCTGTCATTTTTTTTATATATATATTCTGGATATTCAACGATAAAGATAATGATGTTTTATATAAATCTCAACTACTTTTAATTATGTTGGGACTATGATAATAATTTAAACAATCTACTTGTGATTCCTTATTGAAAATTACGTCCATAAACAGCCCCACAATACCGATCCATCATTTAATATAATTAATAAGATGTTTGGCCAGGATTCTCCTTATGATTGGGTTGAGATTTGTTTGAGTATTTGCTGGTGGGCTAGAGTTGGGCCGAGTATAATGTGATTTCAATTTGGACCGATTATAAGCGATGATGATAATTATGATTAAAAATGAAAACATACGAGTTATGGTTATATAGATTTAGCCTGCGAATTAAAACAGAAAGAAGCAATTGGATCAATGGTTTGGGCGGGTGTTAGCGGGTGTTCGAGAGGTCACGGGTTTGAGCCCGGGCAGAGGCATTCTTTTTCTAAAACCTTTTCTTTAAGGTAGCTCATTTCTATTTTTGTTACTATTATTATTATTATTATTAGTATTAATATTATTACCATTGTAATTGTTATTATCATCAAGAAAATATTATGATATTTATATAAATTAAAAGTTAGTAAAATACGATTATGATATAAGTTAATATAAATCTTAATTAAAAATATAATTTTGTATGTAAGTTAAAAATAATAATAACTAAGTTATGATCATGGATTAACTATAAGTATGATTATCATATATATGTAAATTTAATACAATTACAATAAATATATTATTATTATCACCATTAAAATTATTATTATTAGTATTAACATTATTATTATTAGTATTATTATTATTATTATTATAAAAATTAGTATTTTCAGTATCACTATTAAGATTATTATTATTAATTTACTAAATAAATGTTATATATATAAGAATAATATATTTATTACATATAATTTAACTACATTGATATTTTATAATAAATACAAATTATCTATCTAGTATATATAAAAATAAATATATTTAATTAAGTTATTAATGAAACACATAATTTATTAAAGATAACATTTATAATATATATAAATTTGTTCTATTACTATTTGGTGTTAATATATATACTGGATATAGGTTCGTGAATCCGAGGCCAATCCTACACTTGTTTAATATCGTCATATGTATTTTTACTACAAAATACATTAGGTGAGTTTCATTTGCTCCCTTTTTAATTGCTTTTAGAATATATATTTTTGGGCTGAGAATACATGCGCTGCTTTTATAAATGTTTACGAAATAGACACAAGTACTTAAAAATATATTCTACGTTGAGTTGTACCACTGGCATACTTCCCTGTAGCTTGGTAACTAATATTTACATGGGTATTGTAAACGCGAATCCTGTTGATAGATCTATCGGGCCTGACAACCCCAACCGGACTGGACGACCAGTATTCAATGGTTGTATAGTACTTCGTTCTGGTGACTACACTTGGTACGGTGTAGTGAGATTTCATAATAAAGGGAATATGCGACGTTGATTAAATGTTAAGTATGGTTACCAAGTGCTCAACCACTTAGAATACTTTACATACACTTGCGAGTGTTTTATGTTTATAAATATGAAATCTTGTGGTCTATTAATATATTGAAATGATTGTTAGGATAAACCTATGAACTCACCAACCTTTTGGTTGACACTTTTAAGCATGTTTATTCTCAGGTACGAATTAAGTCTTCCGCTGTACAATTGCTCAATTTAAGGACATTACCTGGAGTCGATCATCGCAATGGGACCAGATGTTGATGATTTCGTCCAGGGGGATAAGGATGGGTCATTACATAGCTAGTCATTGTTACGTGCACACGCCGTCTCAACTCATTAGTACAATGACTATCTCGCTCAATGATATAAACCAACACACACAAAAATTCTACGTGATATAAACACACGCAAGAATTACATCACAATACAAGCCACACTCCTAGTTAGTTCCCCTACACGCTAAGGCACTAACCAAATCCTCGTCCGACCCGTTCTCCTACAAGTCCCGCAACAAATAAGCACTCACAAAAGTCTAAGTCTAGGCACCTATCTCAAGTCGCCTAAATCCCTTAGACCATGCTCTGATACCACTTGAAACGACCCAACCCGCCATTAAACCGTCCCATAAAATTTTTTCTTCTTTTATAACAATTAATACTATTTGAAACGACGCCATGATGTTGTTTTCCAATTATCTTTAGAACACCTACTAGTACAAAAGACTTTTACAACACACACTACATAATTTAAAACCATATTTATCTAATACGATTACACAATCAAAAGACACTAATAAGTTTTTCGACAAAAGATTGAGCATGGTGATTGGGGATACGCTACCCAATCCATATAAATCCAAAAGCACGTCTTCTAAAGCAACCTACGCAATTCCACTAGTTCCCACTCTTACCCGAGCCACCACCTCCACTCGAATCTATAAAAAATATAAACAACGAGAGGGTAAGCTATGAAAGCTTATTGAGTATAAACATAATATATACATACATATGCATAAAATGAACACGTACAACCAAACACATAAAGTAAACACATACCGCACTCCAAGTAAAACTAGTAAGCTATACCTAACGTACCACCAAGCCAAAATCGCAGGAATAGCTACAACATACAATAAGTATATACACACATATACAAAAATATAACCAAGACACCAAGGTTAACCCCTTCACCTCATACATATGAAGGTTAGCCGAACTACCCGAGCCTTCTTGAATTCGCACTACCCGAGATTCACTTCCTTCACTGCTTCAAAAACCGAGGTTGGCCGAACTACCCGTGCCTTAGTGAATTTGCACCACCCGAGATTCACCACCTCATCACTAAGATGACCGAACTACATGATTCATCATGAATCCGCACTACCCGAGATTCATCTCCTCTACATCATCAACAACGACGGGGTTGGCCCGACATGCCAACGCGAATCCGTATACTCTAAAGATTCACTACCCCAAGGGTGGTAACCCAAATCGCACAAGCGTACAACATGGACTCAAACTCCAAGAATCCATTTTCCCATCATATGTAGAGTGATTCCGAGCAAGGATCACTCTACCAACCCGCACCTATCCTATGCATACATACGCATATAATATATTTACACTCACCTTGAAATCTTGATGGATGCAACCGAATAATCCACAATCGCCAATGGAATGTACCTATTCCATCAATCACATAACAAATAACACCATTAGGGTGGATTTACAAATCAACCCAAAATTGACACTTAGTGCAATATCGACCCAAATGCACTTCCAAGCACAAACCGCGCCCAAACTAACCAATAATCACTAACACAAGTGAGAATGGTCCTAATACACCAATCAAATCCAATCATAAGTGTTAAACACCCATCTTGCCCAAATTGACACATAAACCTTAATTTTGACCCATTTCAAAATTAGTCAACCAAAACACCCAAAATGGTTCCAACAACGCCAACTTAACTAAACCACAAGTTTTAAACACTTGTCTTCACCAAAATCAACTTACAACTCTTAATTTGACCCAATTCAAAAACAAGTTTCCAACAACACCCATTTGGGTTCTTTCAACAACATAATCACTAATCATAGTGATTACACTCAAATTAAAGCCATAATCATGGCTAGATTATCAATCAACCCAGAACCCACCAACAACAACAATAACTTGCTACAACTAACCCATTTGAGGTCTAGATGGGTTTTCTCAACAATTAGAACCCAAACCCTAACTTGAATATCAAATCATAAAGATGAAATTCGGAGTTGAGACCTACCAATACCACGAAAAAAGATGTCGTTGATGAGTAGAACAACTTTAACACTTGAGTCTTGGCCCGAAACACTCTTCTTCTTCTCTAGATGGAGCTTTCTCTCACAAAAATGGGTTTCTCACTCTAGGGTTTGATGAAGGAGGTGAAGTGTGTGAAAAATGAGGTTGGGATAAGGTTTGGAACTGATCTCAAGCATATAACCCAGTTTCAAAGTGAAAAGACACAAATGTCCCCATTTTTAATCGAAAAACGAGCCTAAAATAGACTTCCTGCACAAATGTTGCGTGTCGTGACATCCTGTTGCGTTTTGCGACACACCCAAACGTGACACACCTACATGGAATGTGACATAGTGATCAGGACCCAAGGAAAATTAACCATCGCGTTTTGACCCTTTTTTTCGCGGATCGCAACATCCCCAAACGCGACATACCCTACTAAAACGTGATACTTGACCTGATGCATCCAATTCCACTTTTAATAACATCCAAGGTCAAACGTGGTCACTTAAATGCGTCCTAAAGATTTAAACACCTACCTTGGACTCCGTATGAGGCTCCGAGCGTCATGTTTAGAAAAATGGGGTGTTACATCGAGGATTAAAAAGGATTCTCAAGCGAACCGTTGAAAATAATCCAAAGCTCTGGTGTCGAAAATTAGATGATACATTATGGGCTTTCCGAACTGCATATAAGACACCTATATGGACTACTCCTTTTAGGTTAGTTTATGGAAAAGCTTGTCGCCGACTAGTTGAAATTGAACACTGTGCGTATTGCACTTTAAAACAATGTAATTTAGATCCTAAGGAAGTCAGAGAAAATCGACTTTAATTAAATCAACTCGATGAACTTAGACTTTCTGCTTATGAAAATTCACTAACATATTAACAGAAAACTAAAAAATGGCATGATGCTCGTATTAAAAATATTAAAAGTTTTCAACCAGGAGATAAAGTTTTAATTTTTCAATCAAAATACAAATTTTCTTCTGGAAAGTTGCATTCTAGATGGTTAGGTCCTTTTACAGTTAAATAATCCTTTTCAACCGAATACGTTGAATTATATAATAAAAAGGAGACACCTTTAAAATAAATGGCCACTGTTTAAAAATCTATTTTGAGAAAGATACGTTACCAGGAGGGGAAGTAATTTCCCTAACTACCATAAAAGCTTGAAAAACATAAATTCTTGTTGTAAAGTTTGTAAATTAGTTTTAAAATTCTGTTAAAATTCGAAAATCTAAAACTTTGAAATTTTAATAGGAAGCCGCCGGCTTGGCAACTGAAGCCGCCGGCTTGGTGTAATGCAGAAAAAGCTGCAGCCGTCTAATCATAAATGTTTTTTGACCCTGAAGCCAACGGCTTGGCAGTCGAAGCTTTCGGCTTAACCTGCAAACGGTTTTTAAACCCTAATCCACCTCAGTTTTCATTGTTCTCACCCACAACTATAAAAAACGCTCTCCAACTTTAAAAAATTGTTGTTTTCTTCATCCATCTTCAAAACATCAATGGCTGGAAGACTAAGTTTTGATTTATAAATCTGCATTGTCAAATCTTTTTATTTCTGCAAAACTGCTATGAACTTCCTCTGCCATGCCTTGAAGCCGCCGACATATGCTCAGAAGCCACCGGCTTCATTCCTTTCTGTTGAAATCGATCCTGTTTGCTAGATTGTTTGTTTAGGAATTATTAAGAATTGCTTAGAAATCTCTGCTATGATAATTATTGTGAAAAATATAATGCTAAAGCCTAAAAATCTTAAAATATTAATCAAAAGGCACATGAAGCCGTCGGCTTTGTATCTAAGCCGCCGATTTCATCTTAAATTAACAAGAGCGAAAATCGAATATGGTTGTTGAAATTTTTTGAACACGGGTTGAAGAACTGGAAATTTCACAGGTTATGAAGCCGCCGGCCTGGGAATATGAAGCCGCTGGCTTCGTTATAAAAAAGAATTTTGAATCTGTTATTTTTATTGCTAATGTTTCGTTACATGAGTGGTTGAGGTTTCCACAGGAGGATGCTAGCTTCCAAAATATAGCTCTTAGGCTTAAGAAAATGTTGCGTCAAGAGATGTTGGCACCTTATTTTATAAATTGGTCAGCTTTGAATTCTGCTGGGTTGACACTTCCTTATAAGGAAATGATGCGTACTGAGCACTTAGTTCCTTTAGCTGATGGAGGGGAGATGCCCGTGGTTATATAGGAGTGGTTCAATCTGTTTAACATCCATATGCCTATTTACCCTACTCTCACTTATGAGTTATTGGCTACAACTGCTTATTCACATCACGTTAAAAGTGTGACAGATACATCATTCTTTAGGTTTCGATTGGCTGGTCATGAGCAGTCGATGAGCATGATGAATATTGCTCATGCGTTGGATATTTATGGTGAGTTTGTGCAAGCTGTTTGATTTGGGGATTTTCTTGCTGCTACTGCTAGATAGGGTTATCCGGGCCCTAATTAGGATGCTTTTGATTATAATGCTGCGTGGAGACAATTTGGTGTTCTAGATCTCGATTTTCTTAACACTGATTTTAGGAGGAAGCACATTGCTTTTCCTTACATGCGGTACTTCCAGGTCTTGCTTTCTCACACTATCTCCTTGCGAAAGGGGAATACTGAGAATTTGACTCAGCCCGATTGTTGGTATTTGTCTCAGATGTTTAATCGACAGCCAGTTAACATTCCATATTGTGTAGCTGATTATTTAAGTGGTACAGCTAGGGTAGGAAGCAGGGTAGTGCTGTGTGTGGTGGTCACTTTATGAGTTTGATTTCTCAGTGGTTAGGGATTCTGATTAATGGTCTTGGTACTCTTCAGGGTGAGGTTGGTCGTGTTAATGTAAGGATTTGGTTGAAGGCTAAGGTGGTTATGCGTGGGTCGGGTAGAACTTTTGTTCCATTTATTCAGCCCGTGGGTCTGTTGATGCAGGCTGCGCACTAGCATAATGCACCGCATATTGAGGCTTCTAGCAGTCGTACTAGAGGTAGTCGTAGAGGTGGTCGTGGTGATGCAGATGATTTGGCTCATGTGATTGAGATGATGACAGACCTGAACACTCGTCAGGGTGATATGACAGATTTGATGGGGACTCATCATTCTGAGGTGATGGCTAAAAGCCAAGAGGATATGAGTGCATTTGATGAGCATAAGAGGGAGATTAGGTATGAGGTGGGACGTATGGATTACTCGATGCAGTGGGGAGTCCATAATGATGAGAGGTTCTATGATCATTACCCCAGTACTGAGCCCTTTGACCCTACCTATTATGAGCCACCACCGCCGTACTCTCCCGATGTTGTTGTCCAACCAGCTCATTACGAACGTGTATCTGCCTTGGCCCAGATTTAACCTATTGATGATGATGTTGAGTAGATCAGGAGGTTTCTGTGATGATCTATGATTATGTTATGTTTATTTCAGACACTATTATTACTATTTTTATTTTGATGATTCGTACTTCTGGTCTGTAATAACTATGATTATGTTTTTATTATCGTATGCTTGGAACTTATTATTATTATTATTATTATGCCTGTCATATTATGGTTGATTGTTTGTTACAAGTATAAGATGATGATTCGAAGACAACATTTACTTTTATTTTCTCACTTATAATTATATTCTCTTTTTATATATTAATATGCAATGAGGACATTGCAACTTTCTAAGTGTGGGGTGGGAGATATTAAAACTTAGAGATATTAAAACCTAATATTTTCCTACATTTAAAAACTTTTTATCATAAAACAAATGCATATATAGGTAAAAATTAAAAATTTTCATATGAAATCTTGTGTAAATGATAAAGAAGCATTTAGGATGTTTAAATTTTTGTTAGCCATTTTATTTTTACACCTTTATAAGCCAGTAACCAGGTCGTTAGCACTTGAATTCATAAAGTGCTAGAAATAAATAGTTACCTTAGAAACTTTAGCCGTTAGAACACCCATATTAAACCAAATTCCTTTTTCTAATGCTATTATTTTTAGTCAAACTTATGTCTGTTCACTAACTTAATCTTAAAACTTATAGATCTACTCTCAACTTCGAAATATATTTAATATAGGAAGTAAATGCCAAAAATTGTGAAACGATTACAAACTTATAGCCACTACCATATGACATAATAAGCATGGATCACTGAGGCAGCAAAAGAGCTCCCATAAGTGCCAGCTTAGAAAAAATTGTCAAATGTAAAGCTAATGCTAAGCATGAAAGGAAAAGAAATGAAAAGTTAAAAGAGCCCAATGAAGGCCAATAAGAGTGATGAAAGCTAGAGAAAAGAGTTTAAATGAGAACCACACATTTATAAAAGCTCTAGTTAGAAAATAAAAGAGTTCAATGATGGTCAACTGTTGTATAAATCTGTATTAATAAACATTAGGACTACTGTTACTCCTTGGTCTGGTTCATCCTAGTTCTTATAATAATAAAAGCTAACTTTCAAATGATTAGACATCTTTTTGACTTTGCATTTTACTTCTGCTTTTACACCAATTTTATCTGTGTCATGACTACCTATGAAACCAACTCTGTATTTTGTTACCTAGTTATTATGTTTCTTTTGATACGAAGTGAGAAAGGTTCTAAATGATAATGAATGTTGGAATTCGGATATAATTTAATTAAAATGTTTAATTGAGGATAAGTAAAAGCTTAAGTGTGGGGTATTTGGTAACTTCTTATTTATACAGAATTTTGATAACATTTTAAGGATTTATCATAGTATTTTAAAATCATTTTAATACTTAAACACACTAAAATGGGTAAAATTTAGGAAAAAGGTATTTTTAGTATTTTGTTTGAGTTATGTATTAAATAGGATCAAAAACAATAAAAAGTTGTAGAAAACTTGATGAAGCCGCCGGCATAAGGGCACTGAAGCCGTCGGCTTCCTCATCAGATTCCAGAAAGTTCCAGAATTGATCGCAGGAATTGAAGAACTTTGTGACCAAGAAAAAGGGAGCCAAGCCGCCTGCTTATGTTACGCGGTTAATCCATCTTGCTGGCTAAGTTTGAGTTAAATTTGGAAATTATTCTCATCTTGATCCGGAAGCAATCAAGCTGTCGGCTTCACACTGAAGCTGTTGGGTAAAGTACACAGAAGAATTTAACGTATGCTTCAAGATCACGTTTAACATAGGCCCCACTCCAAGTTAACGGGAAGCCGCCGACTTCACATCCAAGCCACCCGCTTGGGGTGGCGGTTGCTAAAACTATAAGTTGAGGCCTTGGGTTCAGTCTTAAGCAGTCATTTTTCTTTGTACTCTGCATTCAGAGACAAATTACGAATTTGTTAGGGTTTTTATTTATCAACAACATTCAAGTTATTCAATCAAGTATTTTTTTTTTCCAATTCCTTTATGTCGGTATGAGTTCTTTCAATAATTCTTGTTTTTTATTTATTGTTATTACTTTAGTTATCGGCTAATAGCCTTGCATGTGCTTGAACTAATGTAATACCATGTGCACATTGCTTAACAAGTCAAATTGCATGAAACAAATTAGAAAGACAGATATGGCGTATGAAGTCGTCTGCTTCATATACCAGAGCCCCCGGCTTCATCATATTATTATGCAATTTTGTTACGATTTACACCTAGATAAATTAAAACAGTATTCGGCAAAAATATCCAACAGAGTCAACGAAGCCGCCGGCTTCGTTAACCAAGCCGCCGACTTCATCCATTCAATACAGAAATATTAAATTCGATAGAATATCTGGATTAACTATTATGTCTTATGTCTGGTTAAAATACCACTGTTTAAATAGTTTGATTTGAATTAAAACAATTACTATTAAGTTTTAACTAGAACATCACTAGGGTTAAACTTACTAAACCTAAACAATGATAATAAAAAAGATTGTTATAATGGTGAGGGTTATAGCTATTAAATATAAGCAGAGTTTGATTAATCATATTAAACTTTCTATCAGATCTTAAACATGCGGTGAATCTAGACATCTATTCTAGGATCAACCTGATCAACTAGTCTTTGATAGATATTCTTAGGTCTACATTAAATCTGAGTTAAACTTCATTTCAAACGCAATTTTGAGCAAGGTGTGAAATTTCCAAGCACGTGTTTTATTTAATATTTTTTATTTCTTCAATTTATTTACCTGTAATTTAATTGTTTTTTATTTCTTTATTAATCAAAACAATCAAACTTAAAATCAAAATTATATCATCTGAATCTACCCGTTCTCTTGGGACGAACCTTAACTTACTAAATACTATATTACATCTGATCGAGTTTTGCTGCTCGTTAGAGTGTTAAAAGGAAAGCGTAAATTATAACGTTATAAATTTAAAAGTTAGATTAAAAGATAAGAAATTCTGCACACACTTTTGACACATCAATAAGATTTTGTCATCATTTAAATCAAACCTTTTATCCGTAGGTGGTTGCCTTCAAATCAGTTTAGGGTAGTCTAGGAATCTAGTATCTTTCGATTTTTAGCTGCACCGAATCCATTTTGAATACCTTGGAAGGATTACTGAGAGATTTTTTTGGGGTGGTAATGAAGAACTAAGGAAAATTACATGGATCAGATGGGCTTCGACTTTAGCATCTCATAAAGGTGGTCTTTAAATTGATAGCTTAAAAACCGTATAATTTAGCTCATATTATATATCTCTTATGTTCTAGTGGATTTGCCTCATAAACAACTATTCTAATGCTATTTGGGCTCAAATTATCTCGTCAATACATATGAGAAATGGTGGTTTACTTCACCTTTCAAATATTAATCCAAGCGTATGATATTTGGGTAGTCTAGGAGTGGTTATAATATTAGGTTTTGGAATGATATTTGGTTTGGAGATACTCCTTTATGCAATTAATTTAATCAGTTATCTCACTTAGATTCAAATAACGAATGTTAAATTGTTGAAAGATATATCTATGATACTTGGATATTGAGTAAGAATATGGAGAATATTGGAGGAAGAAATGTGATGTGACTACAAAGGTACGGTTGAAACGGACGGTTTTATTCGTGCGGTGTCGTTAGGCCGCAGGACGTCAGATTCAGTTGATCAGGGTAGCATATAGTGGTTTTGTTTATTTATATTTTGCGGGGGCCTAAACTTACTTTTACTTTCTAAGGTGTAGAAGGTGTAAATTAACCTAGTGTCGTGTTTTTAATGGATTAACGAATTGAAGATCAAGTGGATAATTGTCTTTTATTTAAATTACCTAGATAAAGGATAGTAGTTGGTTTAAGCTAAAAGTCCTAAGTGCGAAAAAGTAAATAAGTGGAAGGATATCCGGAGTATGCAGATCAGGGAAATGTTGACCAAGATATCATTGTTGGGTTAGGGAAAGGTAATTATGCTTATGTTATGACTATGCTTGGAATGATGTAGATCTGGTTGGATGAGCCAATTACACAGACCTAATTGTCGCTGAACTCTCGGAGTTCTCTTTGAGCAGTGAGAATTATGTCACTTGGTTATATAATTGAAAGGTAGCTATACCTCGGAGGTTATCCTCATTAAAGTACTAGGTTTATTAGTGAGTTGAGCTCTAATCCTAACCCTCGTTATCAGTTTAGTTAACTGAATAACAATGTGCCGTGTTGATTGAACACTGATCACAAAATAAAGGAGTACGTCGGTTTAAGTTGGCAAAACCTTAAAAGAAAACTAACAACCATTCCATCATACTAATGGGATCATATCAGTTCAAGCATTATACAGCATTACAGTTGATATACTGAAAGTAAAGCAGATAGAAACCTAATAAATACCTAAACAGTTGATATGACTTAGTCCTAAGGCAACAATCAAACAACAACATGCAATAGGCTTGGGTCACACAGTGAAGGCACTATCTAGATCTTAACAGCTCCTAAGAAGTCTCTTCGGAACAGTCAACAGACATTCTAGGTCATTCATGTCTTAATTCCTAAGTTTCGTGTCCTAAAAGCACATTAAATGCCTATCGGGAACTCCGACCATACCGAGTTCATAGAATCTTCAGATATAGTATAACTAGGGGTCTTAATCCTATGAAGTAGATAATTTCAAATAGGTCAACAAGTCCTGATCACAACCTAGGTTGGTCAATCCTTAAAATGCTAGCATACAAATCTATTAGACTTCGTAGTTCAGTATTACGACAGTAATCATACTAAATTAATATAATTATGCTAATCCAAACTTCTATAATGAAAACATACAGATTAATTAAGCTATCATGGTAATATCGGAATACATTATTAAACATAAAAAGTAAGAACACATGTTTAATACAAAAGACAAGCATTTCGGATAAAAACCTAAAAATGCCGAAGAAATCTGCCCGAGATCGCAGGGACTCGCCGGGATATCCTCCGAAAAATAAAAGCTAAGTTAACTACTATTAAAAACTAACTAAAACGCTTGAAAATATAAAGTGAATTACAAATTGAGTGTGTGTTGAAATGGATGGAGAAAGCCTTTTAAATAGACTTGGATTTTGCCTGTAAACGGCTGGCAGGCCATTTGGCAAGCTGTTTGGCAGGCCGTTTGCAGGGGGCCATTTGAAAAGTCAAGCCGTTTACAGGGACCGTTTGTCCTGGCCGTTTGTGAGCCATGTAAGCCGTTTGGCAGGCCGTTTGGCAAGCCGTTTGGTCTGCCTGGTCAGCTGATTTTCACTGGATCGTAACTTGATTTCTTGTCTTTCACCGTTTTCGCTCTAGAATCTTCGTTTTAGCTACGTTTTACTTGATTCTTTTTGTATTGACTTCGTAATTACTTAATCTACAAAATCAACCGAAAAGAGATAATTTTGCCGATAAAGTTTAAATCTTTATTGTTCTAGGGCTTAATATTAGGGATAAAAATGTGACGTTTTGACTGATATCAAATACCCCACACTTAGCTTTGCTTGTCCTCAAGCAAAAAGCAGGAATATAAGGTTCTTTCTAATAGATTCGCCCTTGTCTCACCCGTGGATCTTTTATTATGCCTTCATCATAAGTCGTCACATCTTTCGGAAGTATTAGAAAAAGTTTCGAGCTTCGATGATTTGGTCGCTAGATTTCAATTGCGTCCATAGTGAAAAACGCGTACTTTTCAACTCTCAGATGTAGATTATACATGACCAGTCTCCTCACTAGCGGATCACTCATATCACTCAAGTGTTTAGGGTGTCCAATTCTAATTGTATTGTCGCTCAGAAGCTAGTCGTGTAACAGTTCTCATCATAGGCTTGGTAGAGCATCGATATCTCCACCGGTTAAGTAAGGATGGCACTGATCTTCTTCCTAGGCATTCTTTAAAGAGGAAGACGGGTTGTAGGGTTTGTTTGGAAATTTATATGGATTGGTGAAAGGTATCCAGATCTTTTGATTTAGAGAGAATTGATTGACTTTGATTCTTCAGAGTATCCATTTTTGGATAGAGAACGGCTTGGAATCCGTAAAAAGTTTCTTTGGAAGAGGCGGATTTTGCTAAGACTTTGTCTAGAATTTTCTTTGGCTCCTCCGGTATCCTTCTTGGGGCAACTTCTCGGGTTTTTCTTTGCCTTTATTTTTAGAGACTTTGCTCTTTCATCAAAAATATTTTTTTTCGGCATACCCTTTCTTCATAACTTTTGTCTTTCGTTCCTGGTGCCCAAAGAGGAAGTGATAATCCACTGAAAATATGTCTTTGACCTTTCAAAAACAATTAGGGGTTCGGAATCTTTTAACAAGTGCTTTTGAAGCGAATTTGATCGATCTATCTCTTCATTAATCTCTGGATCTTTTGATAAGGGGAATGAAGGTGAATGGGTAGTGTATTTTTAGGAGTGAATTTGGGGTGAATATTTCTGATTCATCAACTCTTTATGTGAGTTGGTCGGTTTAAATTGCGTAGAGTGGAAACGGAAACGGATGAATTTTTTTTTTTGTCTTCTCTATTCAGAATGATTTCGTAAGGAGTATCGCACATGAACCACATATGGCGCTTACTAACCATTAGTCTTGAAACGTATGTCAGAACCAAGTTCTAACTTGAACCATACACCAGCACGCTCATCAATTGAAATGAACAAGTACTGTAGATTTGATGGGTCGTACAGATACTTTGGGTCCAAGATTCCTTACCTTTTGAGAGTAGGGGTCGTGCTTGATCATGCGTAGCCTTTTACATATTTTCTTAAAAGAAATCTTTTGACACAAAATATCAGTTTCAGCTTAATCGTTCCGTTCTAAAGAATGTTTCGAAAACCAATTTCTAGCAATTTTATTAGATCTTTTGGGTAAAACAAGGTAAGAATTTTTCGAAATCACCCAATATTCATTGCTTAATTACTTTTTAGACAAAAGAATTTTTCAAAACTTGACATTTTACGGTTACTTGTCCTTTAAACCTTTACCCAATACCCCACACTTAGAAGAACATTGTCCCTAATGTTCTCTAAAAAAGAATATTTTAATACTTTATAAATTAAGACATTGTCTTCTAAAATTTCCAAGTTAGTTACGGGGGTGACCCCACACTTATAGATTTTAGCGCGTAATAATTGAAATAGGTTTGAGGAAGGATTACTTACCTATGGTCATGTTACTTTCCTAGTGCTCGGCCTTCCTACGGTCGGTCTCCTAATTGCTGGAAAGGACCAGTCTCTTTTGATAAGATTTCTGCATGAAGAACAAAAAGAGAAAGGTAACATTTCCACTATATATACCTTTTTAGTACAATGCTTCAAAAAGATAAAACTAAAAGTAAAGTAAAGTAAAGTAAAGTAAAGTAGTCTACGGAATACTATCCTGGTCAATGTGTTGAGTCGGCGCTGTGAAGTATCTAAAGAGATCATCATCATCCTCTAGTCTCGGCAAATACTCAAGTGGTTGCCCTATATCCAACTCAGGGCCTAGTAGTGAATCTAGACAAAGGTCTGACGGTAACTCCAGGTGTGATAGGCTCGGGAAAGGCTCCTCGCCAGGGATGTTCCCGGTAATCTCAAATGCCTGGGCCGTGGGTGGCTCAACTGATATGAGAATTGTGACTAGGTGACAACCCTCAGGTAGCTCAGTGACTGGGACTACCTCGGTGATTGGAGAAGGTGAAACGGCTAAGACATGTGGCGTGATGGGAATAGGAGTAGCATGTGCTGAGATGGTAGCTGAAGCGACTGAGTGAACTGAGACCGGTGTAGAACGCCTGGGGTAGCTTGTCGTGTCGGCTGAACACGACGCGCTAGCCTAAATGACGACGGGCCCAGAGTACTTCACGGCATCCCCTCACACTGAAGGTATGATCTAAGAGCTCGATAAAGCCTCTGCTGGTCTCTGAGTAATGCCCATGTAATATCTGGGTCATTCAAGGTGGCTCCATAGTGTATCACCATCCATGGCTTATGTGTCTCTAGTGGCTGTGTGTGCTCAACAGGGCTCCTAGCTAAACGTCTTGATTGTCGAACAGGAGGAGCTGGCGGTGCTGTACTAAGATCCTCATCAACACTCTCCAATATCAATCGCCTTGGGCCTAATTGCCCCATTGATGGCTTGTTCTGATCAGCACTGCTTCCTGATGAGCAAACTCTAGGAGTCCTCCTCCTACGAACTGGGATGTAAATTGAAGCTCCTGAACTTGGCATGTTTCCTGAACATATTCAACAAGCTTGTAAGTACTAAGCGCAAGTATGGCACTTAGTTGTTAGTACGCAGAGATAATATTTTTATAGACTAAAAATAAAGAAAATAAAAATAAAGAAAATAAAAAGGATAAGCAAGGGGTGCCTCCCAAGAGCGCTTTGTTTATCAAGTCGTTACAGCTCGACTTTTCTTTGCCAGATCTTCAGAATGGATCGAAGGAGAAGAGGTGCTCCTCCTTATCGTGGTCTTCTAGATAAGCTTTTAGCCGTGGCGGGTGACTTTGAAGTTGCCAGTAGGTCCTTCTAATTTCACGGCTCCGTGTGGAAAAGCATGTACAGCTTTGTATAGCCCACTCCATCTTGATCTAAATTTTCCAGCGAACTTCTTGAATCAAGAATTAAAGAGCAGAACTTTATCTCCAGGAGCGAACTTTGTAGGAATCAATTTTACATCATGTGTCAGCTTCATTCGTTCCTTGTAGATGTATGACGTTTCGTACGCTTGGTCTCTTAATTCAGTGAGTTCATTCATCTGCATCTTCCGATGATTAGCGGTAACTTAGGGATCGAGGTTGCAGGTCTTCAGCGCCTAGAGAGCTTTATATTCGAGTTCCAGCGGAAGGTGATAGGCTTTTCCATAGATCATGCGGTAGGGTGTAGTCCATAGAGGATTCTTGTAAGCAGTCCGGAATGCCCACAGAGCATTGTCTAGTTTCTCGGCCCATTTATTTCCATGATGGCCGACGGTGCGTTCTAGGATTCTCTTGAGCGCTCTATTGGTGACCTCTTCTTGTTGGTTAGTCTGCGGATGATAGGCAGTGGACATTTTGTGGGTAACTCCGTATTGTTGCATCACCTTCATAAATTGAGTATTGCATAAGTGTGTGCCTCTATCACTTATTATAGCGCGGGGAGCTCCAAATCGGAAGAAGAGTCTCTTCAGGAAGTTGGTGATGACCTTAGCATCATTAATTGGAATTGCTTGGGCTTCGACCCATCTGGAGATGTAATCTACTGCTACGAGGACATATTCTTTCCTTAGACTTTGGAAATGGCCCCATAAAGTCTAATCCCCATATATCGAAGATCTTGCAAGCTTGGATATTAGTCCGAGGCATCTCATTCTTCATAGAGATAATACATTTCCTTTGGCAAGCATCACAACGCTTTAAAAGCTCTTGCGCATCTTGGATTATAGACGGCCAATAAAATCATGATTCATAGACTTTTCTTGCGATTAAGTTTGCTCCATGATGACCTCCAGTTGGTCCATGGTGACATTGAAGAATCCATGCTGCTTGTTTTTCATCTACACACCTCCTGATTATCTGATCAGGGCAAATTCTAAACAGGTAAGGGTCTTCCCAGTAGTAGTACTTGGCATCCCTGAAGAACTTCCTTCTTCAGGATGTGCTCATTCCCTCCTGTACTACTCTGGCAACTAGGTAGTTGGCCATGTTGGCATACCAAGGAGTATCAGTGAATTGTGATCCTATGTGAGCTTATCTTAAACTCATATGCTGTGCAAGTAACTAGGGGGGGTGAATAGTTACTTAATACATTTTTAACACTTTTTCAATTGATCACCAAATTCGATTAACTTTGATCAACCAATTCAACTCAAACTTGATGTGTGTAGTGTATATGTTCAAAATGATAAATGAAGTAATGTAAAGAACATAGACACAAGGATTTATAGTGGTTCAGGTGGATGTTAACTAATCCACATTAATCCACTCCCCGATTACACTAATCAGGATTTGTTGCTTCACTAAGCACTTTTCTCCAAATCCGGTGGAGATCCGATTTACAAGTCTTCAACTTCTTTGGTAGACAACAAACCTAATCTTTCTATCCCTTTGAAATATCAACTCCAACCTAGATCAACTTGTCTTCACATTGGACAAGTATTAATCTCCAAATAAGATTAATCAACTTCCTAAGTCCCTTTAAGGAAGTAGATCACTAAGCTAGCCTATGCTTCTACTAATTGAAGTTACAAGACTTATACATTTTGTAATGATGATCCTAAGACAATACTATGACATACATTATACTAAGTAAACTCACAAGATTAATGATTTTGATTAGTAAGTTTACAACAACCAAATTCTATATCTATAAGATCATAGAATCTTCTCTTGCTTGATCACATTTGAGTAGTAATTTAAGCCCTTGTTGAAAGGACCCGTTCATACCGATTATAAATGATTCACAATAGTTGATTTCATTGTGAGGTATTTGACCTCTAAATGATACATTTTACAAACATTGCATTCGTTTTTAAAAGACAAACTTTCATTACATCGAAAGTTGACGACATGCATACCATTTCATAATATATCCAACTATAATTGACTTAATAATAATCTTGATGAACTCAACGACTCGAATGCAACCTCTTTTGAAATATGTCATGAATGACTCCAAGTAATATCTATAAAATGAGCAAATGCACAGCGAAAGATTTCTTTCATACCTGAGAATAAACATGCTTTCAAGTGTCAACCAAAAGGTTGGTGAGTTCATAAGTTTATCGTAAATAATAAAATTCATCATTTTGATAAACCACAAGATTTAAATACAGTACACATATCTCGTGTACAAAACCATTTTTCATAATGCTTAGCAGAGTAGGTTCGTATCCTTTTCTCCCCCGTAGGTTGCCTCGCAATTTTTAAATAACCATACACATATATCATGCACAAAAATAATACACATAACCTGTGTATAAAAATCATTTTCTCGATACATAACATTCAATTTGATTTCATTGCTCAACATGGTAACTGACCTTAACATATAATGCGCATCAATAATATCCTTAAAATAGAACATCTTGTCTGTATAATATATAAACTTTGAAGTACTAAACACCACGCCCACTAGCTCTTCCGTCTAGTGAACATTCTGGGTGGGGGTTGTTAAACCCGGTAGCTACTTTGACGACCCGGAAATTTCTGACCAAATTTAAACTTAATCTTTATATAATTCTGACTTGATAAGCAATGAATTTTAATAAATCTTGAACCTCCGAAAAGAGTTTTACACAAGCTTTTGGTCACCCTTTTATTCCGACGATTCACGAACGTCATAACTTGATTTAATTGTTTAATTGTCTAATTATTGTGTATATATATGGATTTATATATATTTAACTTGAAAATATGATAATTAAATATCTCATTAAGTATATTAACAAAGTATAATATATATATTTTCATACTACTAATTTAAAGAGTTTTCAAACAATATATATATATTACTATTTAAACGACGTAATTAACTTATGTTAAAATGTATTTACATATAATGTATTACGAGTGTAAATACATCCTTAAAAGTATTGAATACAATTTATAATATACCAATACATATAAAGGATAGCTATACTTGTATTTCCATTCAATTTCCTCAAAGAATTCTACTCGCATTCATACGGTATTTTTACTCGTATTATACACCGCTTCTAGAAGTATTTACTATTGATATATACCAATAGAAATCTGCAATTATTTGTATAATATGTCATCCATGACCTAATTAATTTAATATGTCATGCATGAATTAATACAATTTAACTTATCTTGGATATTTTCGCTAAAAGCCAAAATTATAAGCTTATAAATAAGGACCATTTTAACTCATTTTTACTCCACATTTTCTTAAACTAAAAATACACACTTGAATGCTCTCATATCATACTTTAATCTCAGTAACTTTCCTCTTCATAATCAAGGTAAAATACTTCTCAAAATCCTTGTTCAATTCCTTGTATAGTTGCTATCTTATTATACTTATAAAACTTGTAAAAACTAGAACTTGTTTTGGTGAACACCAAGCTTGTTTGAAAAACTAATCTAATCTTTTTAACTTAACTCTAATAACACTTATTTATATGTATTATGATGTTATATAAAGTTAATATAAGAACTTATAACTTGTACATATGAAGAACACCTTGAAACTTAACATATATCATTTAATCTCCATTCGGTAAAAAGCGGGCTGTTTTGGGTTGGGAATTAAAAACCTATCTTAGACTTTGAGTTTGAGGCTAAGACTTTGGAAATATGTTAATATATGTAAATAAGACTTCCAATATTTTTTTCAAGATTTTATACAAAGTGGAAGTATTTTATCAAAAATCATATATTTGGTGGATGCCGGGATTTTTCCAAATCTGTCCACCGACACAAAAAGAGGAAAGCTCTAAAAATTACTACTTAGGATGAACTTTTCGAATTGGTTTTGTAAAATTTACTTCTTAATGAATCCATAGCAATTTGATTCACTTTAAACGAAGTTGTAATGAATATTTGGCGAGCAAAACAAAATCTGCTAAAATTAACGTTGTATGGACGAAATTTATATTATAAAAACTATATTAACCATATCCTTGTTAAATTTTCCTATATCATATATATATTTGGACATGTTATCAGAAGTATAACAAAATATTATAATCTTGGTTAATTATGTGATTGTATATATGTATAATAATATTCTTGGTACGTCCTAACACAATAAATATACAATACGTTTTGATAAATCCTAAGACAGTACGTACACAATACGTCTTAGGTAATTCTAAGACAATATGTATACAATACGTCTCTAGGTTGATGCAAATACAATACGTATACAATACGTCGTGGGGGTAATTCTAAGATTATATATATATATATATATATATATATATATATATATATATATATATATATATATATATATATATATATATATATATATATATATATATATATATATATATATATATATATATATATACCGATTATTGGACTGTTGGACTTTTCAGACTATTTTGGACTACTTACAAAGGACTACTAATAATGGACTACTAACAATGGACTACTAACATAAAATGTTAAAAATTAATATATAAGTATTCTATGAACTTGTTTTATTTTATTCACATGTCGTATTATTATCTGAATCATTATTATTGTTATAGGTTCGTGAATCCAAGGACGACGGCCATATTTTTAATAAGCTGAAAACTTATTATTAATATACTTTTACTACCGTGAGTATATAGTCCCATTTTTATACTCTAAAATATTTTGGGATGAGAATACATGCATTTTATGTTTTACGCCATGGACACAAGTACTTAAAATATATTCTACGTTGAGTTGTACCACCTTGCATATCTTCCCTAATAGCTTGGTAACTAATATTTACATGTTGTAAGAACATGTAAGCGCGAATCCTATTCATAGATCTATCGGGTTTGACAACCCCAACTGGGCTAGTCGCTCTAGTATCGAAAACGGTTGCATAGTACTTCGTTTTTACTACACTTGGTACAGTGTAGGGAGATTTCATAATAAAGGAAATATGCTACATTTATAGTTAAGTATGGTTACCGAAGCGCTCAACAACTTATAAAATACTTTTATACACTTGAGAGTGTACATATATTTATAACTATGAAATCTTGTGGTCTATATTTATATCGATGATAAACCTATATATCTCACCAACCTTTGTGTTGACTGTTTACGCATGTTTATTCTCAGGTCCTAAAGAAAGTCTTCCGCTGTTGCATTATCTGAGCAAGCTGTGCATGGAGTCTCATACTTTTATTTAAATAAAGTGTTGCATTCAATAAAACCTTCGTCATGTATTATATTCGACTGTTACGTCACGTGTGTAGTATTTGGAAACCGATGTATTTTGGGGATTATTTCTTAAATAATCTCCCACTTGTTTAAAACATCCATTATGTATAATAATGATGTGCTTTTTATGAAACGAATGCAATATTTTCTAAAACGTATCATATAGAGGTCAAATACCTCGCTATGGCACTAATTGACCTAAATAATTGACCTCAAGTATATATATTAACACATATAATCACATAATTTCTTCTATATAATATTTATGTATATTAAGTGTTGTAGTTATATAAATATATATACTTTATTTATGTTTTATATCTTCAGTTATATTTTATATATGGTTATTTTATAATAATAATGATAATAATAATAATAATAATAATAATAATAATAATAATAATAATAATAATAATAATAATAATAATAATAATAATAATAATAATAATGAAATACTACCTTAAAAGCTTTTCCAAAAACAAAATGCCCCAGACAGGGCTCGAACCCAAGACCTCTTCCTAACACATAAACACTCCAAACCATCCTTCTGTCTTTGCTTTTCTATTTAAAACCGTATACCATATATATTTAACCAGTTTCTTTCGGCCCAACTAGAACGGCAGCCCAATCAGAAGATTACAGTTTCGGCCCAACTAAATAAACAAGATCACGGCCCAATTAAACAAGGGAATCTGGTAGCCCAATTAATTAAATAATAATACGGCCCAAATAAAGATGTGGATTACAAGAAAGAAAATGAGTTGCATGAAGATATATACCTTCAGTTTGTTACGGTTTTATTTAAAAATCGATTCTCAATTCTTGTTTTGCTTTACTTTAAAAAAATGCACTACCCAGCAGGTTCCCAATTAGATATATTTAATTCAAATCTACTTCGATCCCTATCTTTATCGTCCACATTTGTTTATACCAAAATGTCAGCCACCTTATGCAAACTAATCCCACTTGTAAACTTTTCAAATACGGAGTATATTTTAATTCACATAATCAGGTTCTTGGCAATTATCTTTACTACATCATGGTCCCTCACTATATTATGCCTCAAGAAAAATATCAAGTAGTGATGTGGGGTTCGGTTTGCTTGGTGATTGTGGTCCAAAAGATAAAGAAACAGAAAATGGTTTGCTTAATGATTGAGTACGTGTAGGGTTCGGTTTTCCTTGTTACACTCGAATAAAAAGACACGTAATAATATTGATGACATATCATTAAAGAAAAGCTAACAAATGGCCGGTGGGGTTATTCGATTTCTTTTGGAGGTTGTGGGGTTCGAGCAAAGAATGAAACAAAAAGACAAATATATAAGCAACATCATTAACATTATTGCTTATCCTTTATCTTTTTCACTTCCTTTAATCTTCCTCTTCTTCTTACAGGATTTAGAAAAGAAAAGTAAGTATTGCACAACGAGAAATATAGAAGCATAGCCGTAAAAATATTTCGTAGTGTTGTGTGGTTGCTGATGATGGTTCACGAAAAAGAAGAAAAATAGTAAGTCGTCTGCAGCTGTAGTAGTTGGTTTGCTTGAGTGGTTGTTCACGACAATGAAACAGAAGAGAGAGAGAGAGAGAGAGAGAGAGAGAGAGAGAGAGAGAGAGAGAGAGAGAGATAGGAAGAAAGAGAGAAAAAAAATATATAGGGAGAGTAAAAGAGGTGATGGTTTACAATGTCTGTGATGGTGGTGAGAGTTATGGTGATTCAATTTAGAAGAACTCGAGCAAGATGATTCGATGGTGATTGTGTGTGTTGGTTTCGAAAACAGAAAATAGCAAACATCAGCAGTGGTTTGGTGATGCGGTGTTTTGCAAGTGGAAGGAGAAGAAAACAGAAAAACGCGAGAGTGATGGTAATGGTGATGTTTGTTAATGATTTTCATGACAGTAACAATAGCAGGTAATAATCTATTCAAGTGGGTTTTTTTTCTCTTCCTCTCTGTCTTTAACTCTCGAATAGAAGTAGTGATTTTATAGCTGCAAGTGAATGTTTATTTCGTGTCAAGAATTTGATCTCGATTGTTTTGTAGCGAAGAAGGTGGTCGACAGAGAATCTCAAACAGGAAGAAGGTAATAAGATAATATAAATAGATAGGGACTTGAAACAGATTCGTACGCTTTAACTGTTATTGACAGCTAACAAATTTTTGTATCTGTCTGTTTGAATTTTTTTCATTGAATTGCAGAAGGAATATATATAGTGTAAGTATACAATGGATGCTGTAAGAAGGTTGTCTATAGTGGTGATATAGGATCGACAGGAAGAATCGATCAAGAATAAGAATCAAAAGAAAATATCAACATGAATAAAGCTGATTATGATGTCTAACAGATTTGCATCTGTAGTTGTTTTGTAGTGTATTTGATTTTGTACTGAATTTGATTATATCTGATTTATGTATTTAACAAGTTTTGTTTGTAATCATGACTGAGTACATGATTTAACAATGAAATTGATTCCAGTTGATTTGTGAAGTTGACCTCTACTCAACTTGGCCAGACAAGAAGTACACGAGTTATATTCAGAAGAAAAAAAAATTAAATAAATAAATTGATAGTTATATTTAACTGATTCGTACGATTTAGATACAGATTTTTAATAAGAAACAAAACTTATAAAGGTTGAGAGTGATCTGCAAATTTGGATTGAAATCTGTCTGAATATTTATATATATATATATATATATATATATATATATATATATATATATATAATATTAAAATTAACATATATAATTATATATTCATAATAATGATTATTTTAATATTAGTAATAATAATAAATAATAATAATGAAGCTAATAATAATTATTAATAATAATGTTAATGATAATATTAATAATGTTAACATTAATGATAATAAGCTGCATCTTAATAAAAATAATAATACTTATAATAATTTTAATAGAAATAATAATTTTATTAATTATAATAATAATACAAATAAAAATAAGATAATAATAATAATGTCAATACTTGAAGATAATAATTTTTAATATAACACAATAATATTACTACATACCTATATATATATATATATATATATATATATATATATATATATATATATATATATATATATATATATATATATACATATTTATTTTTAAATAATTGTTCGTGAATCGTCGGGAACAGTCAAAGGGTAATTGCATATATGAAAACAGTTCAAATTTTTGAGACTCAATCTAACAGACTTTGATTATCGTGTCGAAACCATATAAAGATTAAGTTTAAATTTGGTCGGAAATTTCCGGGTCGTCACAGTACCTACCCGTTAAAGAAATTTCGTCCCAAAATTTGATTGGGATGGTCATGGCTGACAATAAATATGTTTTCATGACGCATACGAGCTAGAAATTATAGTTTTTATCATTCGTGAGTAATATGATTAAAACAATTCGTTTATGTAAAGAGTACGAGTGAAGCTATCACGTAAGAGTGAAAGGAGTAAATGCAGATTCGTCTTAACCAGTGACGTAGTCACGGTTGATTTCCGAAATTCAAGGGATTTAGAGAAAATCTTCGTAATAAGATTTGATGTATCGGTAATTAAGGAAATTAGAATCCTTTTTTATTAAATGCAATGATCTGTCTCGATTACTCTGTCTGATATTTCATTATAAATCCACCTTCTTCATTTCCTTTTGGAGTTCCATACTTTTGTTTTCTCTTTCCCGCTTTAAATCAAGCGAATAATGGTCCAGAATTCGTAGATATAGAGTTTCAAATTATAATGACTAATGTTCTAAGTGAGAGATTGTAATAGCACGATCTTGATTGGTTAAATTACCAGAATTCAAGAGAAAAAATAAAACTATCAAGAAAATATGTTCTTGATATGTTTATAGATTAGATAGAATGTAAGAGTTGTGTAACATGGTACATGATGACGTTATAATCTGTTAATCATCACGTTCCATTAGAACTCAGCATGTCTTACTGCAATATAATCACGTTGATCAAGTGTCATTATATTATACTAACTCATGCTTCAATTCCCAACACTACTTCAAAAACATTCAAATTTTATATTTGAATTTTTCAGAATTTAGGAACTGAAATAGGTTCCTTTCTGATGTAACACTGATATCATAAAAAGATAAATGATTTCAGATAAGAATAGTTATGAAAATATCTTCAGAAATATCGAGGATATTTATAATGAAAGATACGATGATATCTTAGAATTTCTAATATCGATCGATGATGAAGAATGTTATCCGCAAGGGTTTAGAGTAAGGAGCAAGATATTCGCTAAAGACTTCAGTAGTCACGGAATCATTTGGATTCTTTGAAGGCAGATTTAGTCGTTGTGATTTGTCCACAGTCTCCTTCATGGTTTGCTCAATCCGTTTTCCAGTTCTAAACCTTCTCTGAGCTTTGCCAACATACTATTCTTTATCATCAAACTTTCGACTGTTAAGGTCGTTTACAGTTTTTGTTGATTCATTCAACTTTTCAAAATTCAGAGTATTGATTTGCAGACTGGTTGCTTTTCAGAATTTCAGAATGGAAGATCATAATTCTAAGAGATAAATGTTATATGTATATAACTGTTGATGTAGTAACGTTGCGAGATATCGAAATACTGATTGCTAGTTCTCAGTAAGTGGTATGGCCATTCTCTTTATAAGATGCGGATGAGTATATGATACGATTTAAATAAATATAATGATTTTTTGGAATGTCAAAGATCAACAAAGTTGTTGGTAAGTTTACTGCTAATGTGGCGAGATATAAACGGTTCCCCTGTAATGATGATGAAGGGGTAATTGTTATGATAAGGCTTATCCGAATGAAAAATTGAAGTTGATTTGCTGGAGCTGTGACAAAATTGGCTAGTTTGGAAAGGGATTGCAGAGTTATTTTTGATAATAACAACACCAAAGGAGCTAGCACAGATACGTGTTAAACGTTTACTCAGATTTCGAGTGTTTTCAGGTGCATAATTATATGTATTAATCTTTTCTTCTGTAGATGAAGTGCGGTTGGTTCATCCTCACGATTGAGGTGTTTTCAAGAATCATAAAAGGTTTGAACGCAGTTTGTAATCGTCAAGATACAAATGAGGTTTTAGATGAAATCAAGTGGCAAACTTGAAGAAATGTTTAGTTTCATATGTTATAATCAATATTTTAATTCATTTCAATTGTTCAATGTTCGTAGTCCACTGTTAATAGTCCACAGTTAGTAATTCAATAATTCATATGTAGTTTAATATATAATATTCGAATTAATTAATACGTATCGTGACCCATTGTATACATGTCTCAGACTCGATCACAACTCAAAGTATATATATTATTTTAGAATCAACCTCGACTCTGTATAGCTAACTCGAGCATTACCGCATATAGAGTGTCTATGGTTATTCTAAATAATATATATAGATGACGTCAATATGATATGTCAAAACATTGTATATGTCTCTCAATTTATCCGACGATATTTAAAGTGCATAAAATAAATAACAGAAATTAAATGACGATAAATAAAATTGCGAGAATTAAAATGGCGATAAATAAATTGCGATAAATAAATGTAATAAGGAATTAACAGTTAGCTAGGAACAGTTAGCTAGGATTTTGTTAGCGCGGTTTCTTAACAAAATTACTCATTATTAATTTGTTTATTTCT
Source organism: Rutidosis leptorrhynchoides (assembly GCF_046630445.1). Lineage (NCBI taxonomy): Eukaryota > Viridiplantae > Streptophyta > Magnoliopsida > Asterales > Asteraceae > Rutidosis > Rutidosis leptorrhynchoides. Next base: position 205,168,448 of record NC_092343.1, on the reverse strand, counting down.
AACAAATTTTATTTTTGTCCAATGTTTTCTTCATTATGCCACTTGTTGAATTCTGATAAGTCAAAATCCAAATATGAAATTGAATTAAAATGGTTATTCTGTGGTGAACGGATTCGTATATCTATGGATGTAAGTAGGATAGTAAATGACTGTTGAATCAAATTCGAAGAATGTACAGTGTAACTTATTAAGGTGAAATCTAAATATTCCTAGGGTATTACATACCCGTTAAAATATTTTCACCATTAACAGTTTGTACAAAAGAATTTTTTATTACAATCTTTATGAAAACATATATACATATATATTTTCTTCAGATGTAATCATAGATTTAATGAGTTAATATGATATTAATCTCATTTGATTTATCGTTAGAACTAGAATACATAATCTCTAAAACATTAGAAATTATATAATCGTCATGCAGAACGAAGATAAATGATGTAGAGCGATTCGTAGAATGATGATTATGCTCGAGGTACATAATGAGATGTTGAGGCATGGATTTTTGATGGTACTTGTGCTGTTACTGATGGTACTGTTGGTGCCGATGATATTGCTGAAGCTGGTAAATTTTGCACCATATTCTCCAAATTGATTACTCGAGCGCGAAGTTCGTTGACTTCTTCTATTATTCCGGGATGATTGTCGGTCAGAACGAGCGGATGAATAAGATCTAGAATTTGAGATAGTATATATTCTTAACGAGATACCCTGGAAATGAGAGAGAAAATAGTATCATGAACAGGTTCGCCGGTAAGTGCTTCAGGTTCTTCACCAAGAGGTGAATTCGTTTGGTGGAAAGGATCACTTTCCTCTTGTCTCCATTGATTAAGTCGACTACAAACTTAGCCCCAATTCATCCAGAATTGATGATGGCTAATTGGTTGATCCATTCCGGTTACACTACTTTCGGAACTCGAGTGGAAATCCATATCGGAATAGCTA